>NC_059225.1:44053354-44353354 GCF_020615455.1 Coregonus clupeaformis
GCCAGTATTCCAAACAGACAGCTCGGTATATTCAGCTCGTCGACACCTCTCACAAAAACAAGCAGTGATGAAGTCAATCTCTCTTCCACTCTGACATGCATGTCATCAATGTTAGCTCTCCGTGTACTTTTAAGGGCCAGCCGTGCTGCCCTGTTCTGAGCCAACTGTACATTTCCCAAGTCCCTCCTTGTGGCACCTGACCACACTGCTGAACAGTAGTCTAGGTGCGACAAAACTAGCGCCTGTAGGACCTGCCTTGTTGATAGTGTTGTTAAGAAGGCAGAGCAGCGCTTAATTATGGACATACTTCTCCCCATCTTAGCTACTGTTGTATCAATATGCTTTGACCATGACAGTCTACAATCCAGGGTCACTCCAAGCAGTTTAGTCACCTCAACTTGCTCAATTTCCACATTATTAATTACGAGATGTAGTTGAGGTTTAGGGTTAATGAATGATTTGACCCAAATACAATGCTTTTAGTTTTGGAAATATTCAGGACTAACTTATTCCTTACCACCCATTCCGAAACTAACTGCAACTCTTTGTTAAGTGTTGCAGTTATTTCAGTTGCTGTAGTAGCTGACGTGTATAGTGTTGAGTCATCCGCATACATAGACACACTGGCTTGATGATGATAAACGAGGAGAACCAATCCCCAAGAGAAAACGCGACTGGTCGACTGATACAGATGATATATGCTTTTCAACACAGGCTCTGGTAAGTGTGGAAAGCGACCTGTTGAAGTCGATAAATGACAAATTGGGCATACTAGAATTGGTCAGTAAGGACGTAAAAGACTTGAAAGCGAGTCTTGAAATGAGTGACGAAAAAGCTGCGATAATGGAGAAAGAAACCATAAAATTAAAAGTGACAGCCACTAAGATGGAAACGGACGTTAGGGAACTTAAAAAGGAGAACAACCTTCTGAAAGAAGCCTTACTAGACATCCAAACTAGATCGATGAGAGAAAATTTAGTACTTACGGGTATTCAGGAAAAGGAGGGAGAAATAACCGAGAATATTATGAAGGATTTCCTGCATACAGCGCTTCAAATCCCACTCGAGGCTGTCGATAAAATCCAACTCGAACGTGTACACCGTTTCGGACAAAGAGGACAGAAATATGATTGCCCAATCGTTGCCAAATTTGCATTTTTTAAGGATAAAGCAATGGTTAAAAGCCTAGGTAAAAGACTTGCTGGCACGAAAATAGGCATGAATGATCAGTTCCCGAGGGAGATTGCAGAAAGGCGCAAAGTTCTGTGTCCAATCTTCAAGGAAAATAGATTAAAAGGGAAACGTGTTGCACTGGTGGTCGATAAACTATATATTGACAACCAAATGTTCAGAGACACAAAGACTACTCCATGGCTATTCTAAAAGTTGTAATAGAGGAGTCGAATAACGGAACACCAAATACTAGCAATGATAGGGATTGTAATATTAAAGAACATTTATAGTAAGTATAGTATAAAAAAAAAGGATAAAACGATATAACAAGAAAAGATAACAAGCAGAATAATACATCTTCAAATACAACTAATTAGAACATGGCTTTTTTAGCGGGCAATTGTTGTTTTGGCGGGCGGTTGTTGTGGTTGGTCCTGTGTTCTCCCTGGCGTCCTTTCCCCCTTGCGGCAGGGGAGGGATGCGAGTGCGTTTGCGCGCTCAGCCCGTTTCCTCTGCAGTCAACCATGTGGTGTGCATTTTTGTGTTTGGAAGGGTGCGACGTTAAGTGAGTGAGAGGAGAAATGGTTGCATATCCCAGAGCTGATGGGTGTTTATGAGCAGGGGTAGTGAGAGAGAGCTTTACATTTTGTGTAGATGAGGGATATACATTTTTAAATATAGTATACATCTAATCTAACTTTTGATTGTCCTATCATGATGGAAAGATCCCCAACCCTATATCCTGGACACCCACCTGAGCGACCCATACACCAAAGAGAAGTTCCCATCTGTTTTATGGACCTGCTGTGAGTATGCAGTCTAAACAGAGAAATAAATGCGGTCAGAGACCTACTTGAGCAGCACCGCCCCATCAGGACTCTGAGCCTGCCTGGCAGGGTTGGTCATACAAAGCCAGAGCCCCCTGATGGGAGAGCATTATATACAAGGAAATTCTCAAAGCTGCTAATGAGAACCTTGACGACCTTGTACCTAGTCGGTGGGGATTCCGGTGGGGTACCCCCACCCAGGTAGTGGCAGTGCTGGCAACACTGGCTGCAGTAACCCATGGGGAGGGGGTCACACTCTGACAATCAGAGAGGGGGTTTATCATTGTGGCCCAGGCGGCACAAAATAATCAAAGGTCTGACTGCACGGAGATGCTTGGGGAAAATGGTTACAACGGGGGACCAGAGTGTTTGTGTCTCAGGTGAAGAGGTTGGATCTGATCTCCATCACCTAGGACTTGACATAGATTAATTAGATTAATCAAATCTCACATTGTTGTCAATTTCTGCTCAATCTTGCATGCTTTCTCAATCAGCTGTAACTGTATGTGCACTCGTAAATCAGGTCCTTTCTTGAGTTGGGCTCTGGGATGTAACAACCGTTGAGCATCTGATTTTATGGTTGATCGTGGAGGAAGGGGGTTGAGTGTGTTGGAGTATGTGAGTATGTGCGTGTGTGTTTGTCCCGCATCTGTTGTTGGGGGGGTGAGGATGTTGGGGTGGGTATGGGATGGACCGCGGTAATTATTTGCTAGGATAATAATTGCTTGTCAAATTAAATGTAATATAATGGCAATCCGGGTTGTATGTTGAGATCCTGCGCATGAACTGCCAACATTGTTACGCATATTAATTGATAATGATGGAAAATAAGATATGCAGGATATTTGAATAGATATATATTTTTTAATAGTTATATATATATATATATATATATATATATATATATATATATATATATATATATATATATAGTGGTGACAGCATTGGAAATGCTTTTGGCGGTTAATCTGCTTCTGTTTTGTGGGTGGCACTGTGTCCTGTTGTCGATGGATGGGTCCTGGACCGTAAAGGAAATCACACCCACATGCTCTTAAGGAAATCATGAATGTCATGGATACATTAGAACTAGTAGATATATGGAGGCTTAAATATCCTGATCTAGTGAGATATACAAGGCGGAGACTCAATCAAGCTAGTCGTCTTGACTTCTTTCTTATCTCATTCTCGTTGGCACCAAAAGTTTAAAAAGTGTTGATAGGGGACAGAATGCGGTCGGACCATCATATAATTGGCATATACATTACTCTTACTGAATTTCCACGTGGGCGAGGATATTGGAAATGTAATCAAAGCCTATTGGATGATAATTTATTTTTAACTAGGACAAAGGAATTTATAACTGACTTTTTCCGACATAACATAGGTACAGCAAACCCCTTATTGTATGGGACACCTTTAAATGTGCCTTTAAAGGCCATGCAATTCAGTACTCATCTCGAAAACAAAAGCAATTTAGGTCAAAATAGTTTATACTAGCAAAGGAATTAGAAAGTCTAACAGAACAGATAGATAGCAATAAAAACTGTAACATAGAGGCTCAGAATAAATTAGAGGAAAAACAAAAAGAAATGGAGAAACTTATTCAAGAAAGATCAAATGTAATATATTATACAAATAAATCAAACTGGATGGAATATAGGGAAAAATGCACCAAATTCTTTTTTAATCTGCTACCAAAAATAATTTAATGAAACTGGTTACAATTGACGGAGTAACCCATGATTCACCAAATTATATTTTGAAGGAGGAAACAAAGTACTTTAAGCATATGTTTTCGTTTCAGTCGCCTAAATCAAATCAAATCAAATCAAATTGTATTGGTCACATGCGCCGAATACAACAGGTGCAGACATTACAGTGAAATGCTTACTTACAGCCCTTAACCAACAGTGCATTTATTTTTAACAAAGAAAGTCAAAATAAAACAACAACAAAAAAAGTGTTGAGAAAAAAAGAGCAGAAGTAAAATAAAATAACAGTAGGGAGGCTATATATACAGGGGGGTACCGGTGCAGAGTCAATGTGCGGGGGCACCGGCTAGTTGAGGTAGTTGAAGTAATATGTACATGTGGGTAGAGTTAAAGTGACTATGCATAAATAATTAACAGAGTAGCAGCACCGTAAAAAGGATGGGGTGGGGGGGCAGTGCAAATAGTCCGGGTAGCCATGATTAGCTGTTCAGGAGTCTTATGGCTTGGGGGTAGAAGCTGTTGAGAAGTCTTTTGGACCTAGACTTGGCACTCCGGTACCGCTTGTCGTGCGGTAGCAGAGAGAACAGTCTATGACTAGGGTGGCTGGAGTCTTTGACAATTTTGAGGGCCTTCCTCTGACACCGCCTGAGTGTAGAGGTCCTGGATGGCAGGAAGCTTGGCCCCAGTGATGTACTGGGCCGTACGCACTACCCTCTGTAGTGCCTTGCGGTCGGAGGCCAAGCAGTTGCCATACCAGGCGGTGATGCAACCAGTCAGGATGCTCTCGATGGTGCAGCTGTAGAATTTTTTTGAGGATCTGAGGACCCATGCCAAATCTTTTCAGTCTCCTGAGGGGGAATAGGCTTTGTCGTGCCCTCTTCACGACTGTCTTGGTGTGTTTGGACCATGATAGTTTGTTGGTGATGTGGACACCAAGGAACTTGAAGCTCTCAACCTGTTCCACTACAGCCCCGTCGATGAGAATGGGGGCGTGCTCAGTCCTCTTTTTTTTCCTGTAGTCCACAATCATCTCCTTTGTCTTGGTCACGTTGAGGGAGAGGTTGTTGTCCTGGCACCACACGGCCAGGTCTCTGACCTCCTCCCTATAGGCTGTCTCATCGTTGTCGGTGATCAGGCCTACCACTGTTGTGTCGTCGGCAAACTTAATGATGGTGTTGGAGTCGTGCCTGGCCATGCAGTCATGGGTGAACAGAGAGTACAGGAGGGGACTGAGCACGCACCCCTGAGGGGCCCCCGTGTTGAGGATCAGTGTGGCAGATGTGTTGTTACCTACCCTTACCACCTGGGGCGGCCCGTCAGGAAGTCCAGGATCCAGTTGCAGAGGGAGGTGTTTAGTCCCAGGATCCTTAGCTTAGTGATGAGCTTAGAGGGCACTATGGTGTTGAATGCTGAGCTGTAGTCAATGAATAGCATTCTCACGTAGGTGTTCCTCTTGTCCAGGTGGGAAAGGGCAGTGTGGAGTGCAATAGAGATTGCATCATCTGTGGATCTGTTGGGGCGGTATGCAAATTGGAGTGGGTCTAGGGTTTCTGGGATAATGCTGTTGATGTGAGCCATGACCAGCCTTTCAAAGCACTTCATGGCTACAGACGTCAGTGCTACGGGTCGGTAGTCATTTAGGCAGGTTATCTTAGAGTCCTTGGGCACGGGGACTATGGTGGTCTGCTTGAAACATGTTGGTATTACAGACTCAGTCAGGGACATGTTGAAAATGTCAGTGAAGACACTTGCCAGTTGGTCAGCACATGCTCGGAGTACACGTCCTGGTAATCCGTCTGGCCCTGCGGCCTTGTGAATGTTGACCTGCTTAAAAGTCTTACTCACATCGGCTACGGAGAGCGTGATCACATAGTCATCCGGAACAGCTGGTGCTCTCATGCATGCTTCAGTGTTGCTTGCCTCGAAGCGAGCATAGAAGTGGTTTAGCCTCGTCTGGTAGGCTTGTGTCACTGGGCAGCTCGCAGCTGTGCTTCCCTTTGTAGTCTGTAATAGTTTTCAAGCCCTGCCACATCCGACGAGCGTCAGAGCCAGTGTAGTACGATTCAATCTTAGTCCTGTATTGACTCTTTGCCTGTTTGATGGTTCGTCGGAGGGCATAGCGGGATTTCTTATAAGCGTCCGGGTTAGAGTCCCGTTCTTGAAAGCGGCAGCTCTACCCTTTAGCTCAGTGCGGATGTTTCCTGTAATCCATGGCTTCTGGTTGGGGTATGTACGTACGGTCACTGTGGGGACGACATCATCGATGCACTTATTGATGAAGCCAGTGACTGATGTGGTGTACTCCTCAATGCTATCTGAAGAATCCCGGAACATGTTCCAGTCTGTGCTAGCAAAACAGTCCTGTAGCTTAGCATCTGCGTCATCTGACCACTTTTTTATTAACCGAGTCACTGGTGCTTGCTGCTTTAGTTTTTGCTTATAAGCCGGAATCAGGAGAATATAGTTATGGTCAGATTTGCCAAATGGAGGGCGAGGGAGAGCTTTGTATGCGTCTCTGTGTGTGGAGTAAAGGTGGTCTAGAGTTTTCCTCTGGTTGCACATTTAACATGCTGATAGAAATTTGGCAGAACGGATTTAAGTTTCCTTGCATTAAAGTCCCCGGCCACTAGGAGCGCTGCCTCTGGATAGGCGTTGTCCTGTCTGCTTATGGCCTTATACAGCTCATTGAGTGAAATCTTAGTGCCAGCATCGGTTTGTGGGGGTAGGTAGACAGCTACAAAAAATATAGATGAAAACTCTCTTGGTAAATAGTGTGGTCTACAGCTTATCATGAGATACTGTTCCTCAGGTCAGGCGAGCAAAACCTTGAGACTTCCTTAGTATTGAGAAGAAAGTACAAGATGAAAACGTCCCATTTCCAAGACTGAGGATTACACCCAATATCCCAGAGTCAGAAAGAAAGGCGTTATTACTGGATTTGAGAGGGTTGGAAGAGGTGGGTTTGGATGAGGTGAATGGGAAAGATGTATATAGGGTGTGTGTCAAGGTTTTGAACAAAGATACATTTAAGAATAGAAAAGACACTCCTTGGAGGGTGAAACTGGGCATTGGTGACAAGGTGATGCCAGCATGGAGAGCACTGTACAAGCCACCGTTACAAAAAGGCACTGGTGACATGCAATGGAGGGTTTTGCTTCTGTTATTAACTCGGATGTTAGAGATGGATATCCTTTTTGTATTATAAGAGAAACAATTTTTCATTGTTTTATGGAGTGTGAGAGGATTAAGCCTCTCTTTGAATTACTATAGTCTTTGTTTACAGCTGGAGGGGAGATTTTCAATAACACTGTTTTTATTTTGGGGTTTCAATATAGTAAGCAAAAGAAGATAAAGTGTCAACTGTTGCATGTTATTTTGGGACAAGCTAAGATGTAAATTATTCTGAGTAGGAAACATAAAATAGATACGGGATATGGCCAGGATGTAAGAAGTGTTTTTAAAGGATTAGTCAAAGCAAGAATAAAAGTAGATTTTGAGTTTTTTTTGGCTGTAAAAGATCTCCCATTGTTTGAGGAAAAGTGGGCCTATGAAGGAGTGTTGTGCTTTGTAGAGGAGGATAAATTATGTTTTGTTGATGAAATGAGTTGAATGTATAAATATGATTTTTAATTTAATTTAATTTATTTATAAATATCATTTTTTATTTTGAAATTACTAATTTGTTGTTTAATTTTTGAAAAGGCATAGTGTGCCATTATTTGTGTTAATACTCAAGTATAAAATAAAGGTTTTATAAAAACTCTCTCTCTTTCTCTCTCTCTCTCTCTCTCTCTCTCTCTCTCTCTCTCTCTCTCTCTCTCTCTCTCTCTCTCTCTCTCTCTCTCTCTCTCTCTCTCTCTCTCTCTCTCTCTCTCTCTCTCTCTCTCTCTCTCTCTCTCTCTCTCTCTCTCTCTGTCTCTGTCTCTGTCTCTGTCTCTCTCTCTCTCTCTCTGTCTCGTTCCCTTCCTCTATCTCCCCTCCCTCTACCTACCCTTCCTTCCCTGTTGCTTCTTTTTTCTTTCTCCTTTTCTTCATCTCTCATTCCCTCCCTACCTCCTCTCCCAACCCCTCCCTCCCTCCTTACCTCAACCTCCTCTCACCCCTCTCCCTCCCTCGCTCCCCCACCCCTCCCTACAGGTTTCGTCTGGACATCTACAGGTGCCTGGCCAGCCCATCTCTGATCATGCTGACCGAGGAGGACCCCATCCTCAGGGCCTTCGAGCTGAGTGCAGACCTCAGGGAGCTCAGCCTGGTCGAGGTGGAGTTCAGGTACGCCACACACACACACACACACACAGACACACACACACACACACAAACGCACACATCCTGGTGGTAGAGTTCAGGTGAGAGCTTCTAGTAGGACACTCAAAGGCAGGGATCAATAAATAATACAATAAAAAATACATCTTAATCGGATGGTTGGGGGGCTACAAGAAGCCCAAACAGATATAATATTTTACTAAAACATAATCATTTCAAACCTTGCTTACATTTGTATACAAACACATGTAAGTCTCTTTATTTTGCGTGGGAATATTTGGGAACAGATTTCCGAAATGAAAATCACTTGGAGCTGATTTCCTGGTGTTTTTTATAGTCTTTTATGTCCAACAATGAAGATTCCCACCCCAAAATGTGGGGGTCGCCAGTTGGCGAACCCTGCTGAAAGGCTTCTTTCCATCAGTGGTATAAAGTACTTAAGTAAAACCGACCGGGAGACCCATGGGGCGGCGCACAATTGGCCCAGCGTCGTCCAGGGTAGGGGAGGGAATGGCCGGCAGGGGATGTACAGTGAGGGAAAAAAGTATTTGATCCCCTGCTGATTTTGTACGTTTGCCCACTGACAAAGAAATTATCAGTCTATAATTTTAATGGTAGGTTTATTTGAACAGTGAGAGACAGAATAACAACAACAAAATCCAGAAAAACACATGTCAAAAATGTTATAAATTGATTTGCATTTTAATGAGGGAAATAAGTATTTGACCCCCTCTCAATTAGAAAGATTTCTGGCTCCCAGGTGTCTTTTATACAGGTAACGAGCTGAGATTAGGAGCACACTCTTAAAGGGAGTGCTCCTAATCTCAGCTTGTTACCTGTATAAAAGACACCTGTCCGCAGAAGCAATCAATCAATCAGATTTCCAAACTCTCCACCATGGCCAAGACCAAAGAGCTCTCCAAGGATGTCAGGGACAAGATTGTAGACCTACACAAGGCTGGAATGGGCTACAAGACCATCGCCAAGCAGCTTGATGAGAAGGTGACAACAGTTGGTGCGATTATTCGCAAATGGAATAAACACAAAATAACTGTCAATCTCCCTCGGCCTGGGGCTCCATGCAAGATCTCACCTCGTGGAGTTGCAATGATCATGAGAACGGTGAGGAATCAGCCCAGAACTACACAGGAGCATCTTGTCAATGATCTCAAGGCAGCTGGGACCATAGTCACCAAGAAAACAATTGGTAACACACTACGCCGTGAAGGACTGAAATCCTGCAGCGCCCGCAAGGTCCCCCTGCTCAAGAAAGAACATATACAGGCCCGTCTGAAGTTTGCCAATGAACATCTGAATGATTCAAAGGAGAACTGGATGAAAGTGTTGTCGTCAGATGAGACCAAAATCGAGCTCTTTGACATCAACTCAACTCGCCGTGTTTGGAGGAGGAGGAATGCTGCCTATGACCCCAAGAACACCATCCCCAACGTCAAACATGGAGGTGGAAACATTATGCTTTCGGTGTGTTTTTCTGCTAAGGGGACAGGACAACTTCACCGCATCAAAGGGACGATGGACGGGGCCATGTACCGTCAAATCTTGGGTGAGAACCTCCTTCCCTCAGCCAGGGCATTGAAAATGGGTCGTGGATGGGTATTACAGCATGACAATGACCCAAAACACACGGCCAAGGCAACAAAGGAGTGGCTCAAGAAGAAGCATATTAAGGTCCTGGAGTGGCCTAGCCAGTCTCCAGACCTTAATCCCATAGAAAATCTGTGGAGGGAGCTGAAGGTTCGAGTTGCCAAACGTCAGCCTCGAAACCTTAATGACTTGTAGAAGATTTGTAAAGAGGAGTGGAACAAAATCCCTCCTGAGATGTGTACAAACCTGGTGGCAAACTACAAGAAACGTCTGACCTCTGTGATTGCCAACAAGGGTTTTGCCACCAAGTACTAAGTCATGTTTTGCAGAGGGGTCAAATACTTATTTCCCTCATTAAAATGCAAATCAATTCATAACATTTTTGACATGCATTTTTCTGGATTTTTTGTTTGTTATTCTGTCTCTCACTGTTCAAATAAACCTACCATTAAAATTATAGACTGATCATGTCTTTGTCAGTGGGCAAACGTACAAAATCAGCAGGGGATCAAATACTTTTTCCCCTCACTGTAGCTCAGTTGGTAGAGCATGGCGTTTGCAACGCCAGGGTTGTGGGTTCGATAAAATAATGTATGCGCTAACTGTAAGTCGCTCTGGATAAGAGCGTCTGCTAAATGACTAAAATGTAAATGTCAATGTAAATGTAAATCTCAATTGGGATTAGGTCTGGACTTTGACTAGGCCATTCCAAAACTTCCAATTTGTTGCTTTTTAGCAATTTTCATGTAGACTTGATTGTGTGTTTTGGATCATTGTCTTGCTGCATGACCCAGCTGCGCTTCAGCTTCAGCTCACAGACGGATGGTCTGACATTCTCCTGTAGAATTCTCTGATACAGAGCAGAATTCATGGTTCCTTCTATTGGAGTCATTGCAGCTAAAGGTGGCACAACCAGTTATTGAGTGTAAGGGGGCAATTACTTTTTCACACAGGGGAATTGGGTGTTGCATAACTTTGTTTATGAAATAAATATGTAATTGTTGTGTTATTTGTTCACTTATGTTCCCTTTATCTAATATTATGTTTTGGTTGAAGATCTGATAACATTCAGTATCACAAATATGCAAAAGTAGAGAAAATTAGAAAGAGGGGAAATACCTTTTCATAGCTGTCACGCCCTGGCTCTGGGGACTCTTAAATGTTGAGCCAGGGTGTGGATTTGCTATGTTTAGTTTTTCTATGTTTTTGTTCTAGATCGTTTGATCTATGTTGGCCAGGGTGGTTCCCAATCAAAGGCAGCTGTAGCTCGTTGTCTCTGATTGGGGACCATACTTAGGCAGCCTGTTTTGCACTAGTCTTTGTGGGATCTTGTTCCGTAAAGGTTTGTTGTGTTATAACCTCAGGACTTCACGTATCGTTTGTTTGTTGTTTTCGTCGTTAAGTACGTTAAATAAAAGTATGTACGCTTATCACGCTGCGCCTTGGTCCGTGTCTTCAGTCAACGATCGTGACAATAGCACTGTAGTTTAAAGTACTACTTAAAGAAAATGGTCCAATTCACACACTTATCAAGAGAACATCCCTGGTCATCCCTACTGCCTCTGATCTGGCGGACTCACTAAACACAAATGCTTTGTTTGTAAATTATGTCTGAGTGTTGGAGCGTGCCCCTGGCTATCAGTAAATACAAAATAAATATGTGCCATCTGGTTTGCTTAATATAAGGAATTTGAAATACTTAAGTATATTTTAGCAATTACATTTACTTTTGTTACTTTAGTATAGTTAAAACCAAATACCTTTAGACATTTATTCAAGTAGTATTTTACTGGGTGACTTTCATTTTTACTTGAGTCTTTTTCTATTAAGGTATATTTTACTTCATTTTTAAGTATGACAATTGGGTACTTTTTCCACCACTGCCTTCCATAGCCTTCTATAATGTCTTAATTGTGTTTCTGTCCTATGACTGGTTTATGTCTGGCTGTATCGGTATAAGGGCTCTTTCAGATTGCACTCTGTGTAGCTAATAGTTTCTCAATTAATTGAAGCTAAAAGACTCCCTGGAAAACAGTGGCAAGTGTTAGTGATTTGATTATCCTGGCTAAATAAGTAAAATGTAATGATAATTACTTAAAGCTGGAATACGTAAAGGGGCAAACAGTGCCACTGTTCACACCAGCACCTTTGTTATTGTTTTTGTTTTGTTAATGAAATGGAGGAGAGGAACATCTAGCTTTGTGGTAAAAAAAAGTTGCAGTACATATTCTGCTATTCTATCGCACCTGCACTGTTTGTTGTTTGAAGTAACTTTTTTGTTGTTGTAATATCGCAAACAGACGAAGCAGTTTCACAACTGCAAATTTCAGCTTTAAGCTGTTTTAATCATGCTGTGTCTTTGACACCCACTCTTCCTCCTTTTCTTCCTCTCCTTCCTCATCTTCCACCTCTTCTTTCATCTCCTCCTCCCGTCTCCTTCCCTCTCCTCCTCCTCCTCTTCTTCCGCTTCCTCCTCCTCTCCTCTCCTCTTCCCCCTTTCCTATCCTTTCCTCTTCCCCCTCTTCCCCCTCTCCTTTCCTCTTCCCCCTCTCCTCTCCCCCCTCTCCTCTTCCCCCTCTCCTCTCCTCTTCCCCCTCTCCTCTCCTCTGCTCTCCTTTCCTCTTCCCCCTCTCCTCTCCTCTCCTCTCCTCTCCTCTCCTCTCCTCTCTCTCCTCTCCTCTCCTCTCCTCTCCTCTCCTCTCCTCTCCTCTCCTCTCCTCTCCTCTCCTCTCCTCTCCTCTCCTCTCCTCTCCTCTCCTCTCCTCTCCATGGTT
This sequence comes from Coregonus clupeaformis, assembly GCF_020615455.1. NCBI lineage: Eukaryota > Metazoa > Chordata > Actinopteri > Salmoniformes > Salmonidae > Coregonus > Coregonus clupeaformis. The sequence continues at coordinate 44,065,709 of NC_059225.1, forward strand.
CCAGGAATGACTATGAGGAGCTGGCTAAGCAGTGTAAGATGTTTGCTAAGGACCTCCTGGCCCAGGCACGTAACTCTAGAGAACTGGAGGTGATCCTCAACCACATGGCCAATGAGGACACAGTGGACAAGAGAGGCCTGATGGAGGAACGCATGAACCTCAGCCGACTCAAACTAGCCATCAAGTACAACCAGAAAGAGGTGAGACTCAAAATAACTGGCCATCAAGTACCAGTATGTTCCAGTAATTTTCCAAAAGTTCCCAGGGGAACTTTGTGAACCTAGGTGAAACTCAAAGTGTCCATCAAATACAACCAGGAAGAGGTGAGGGAGGGAGGGACGACTCCCTAAAATGTATTAGCATACAGCGCTAGGCTAAACAAATAAAACATGATGAATAGGTGGAAATGGTTGACAGTTGAAAGCACTGAATTTATAGCATGGCATCATTTATATTTATATATTCACAGAACATACATCATGTGAACTATTTGGACTGTTTTATTGTAGCCTACACGAACAATAGCAGACTGTTAGGTAAAGAGGGTGATTATAGTGAATTATGAACGACTATAATCATAATTCATAAACAGTGAAGACCACAACATCTGTTATTACTGTAGTTGTCTGGTGGAAATATGACCCTGAATAAGCTATGGTCTCTCCAGGCTACATCCAACCGAGGACAGGACCAGCTCAGACCAGAGCAGAGACAGAGGCAGAGACAGACTGTTATGAGGGTGTATGTTTGAAGCTGTTCTGTTATTTATAACTGGTCTTGCTCAGCCTGGCAGGTTGTGTTTGGGTTATACTGTATATCACAGCAAGGCTAGAGCATGCTGCTGCCATTCTGTCTCACATTGAGAAATTATGCTAATACGAGCTCCTCTAGTACCAGAACCAGAGAGAGAGAGAGAGAGAGAGAGAGAGAGAGAGAGAGAGAGAGAGAGAGAGAGAGAGAGAGAGAGAGAGAGAGAGAGAGAGAGAGAGAGAGAGAGAGAGAGAGAGAGAGAGAGAGAGAGAGAGAGAGAGAGAGAGAGAGAGAGAGAGAGAGAGAGAGAGAGAGAGAGAGAGAGAGAGAGAGAGAGAGAGAGAGAGAGAGAGAGAGAGAGAGAGAGAGAGAGAGAGAGAGAGAGAACATGTGCATCAGAGCCCTAACCACTGTCTCTTCATAGCCTTGACTGAATCTGTGTTTGATAAACATGCCTCCTATTTCTGTTTTGTGTCAGTGGTGGGATGTGGTCACAGAGTATGACATTAGTACAATTTGTTATGACTGGGAACAAACCATAAAGATGGGATCATGCTCAGTTTTCCACAGCAAACAAATCCAAGGCAAGACACATGATAAACAAGCACACTGTTGACAATGTACATGTACCGTATTCTGGAATGAATTACCATTCTGAATAACCCTTTACTTCTTCTCTCTTTGTTTCCATGTTGACTTCTCCATCTCCATCCACATCATTGTTCTGTGGCGCCTCCTACTGTCCCGGCATGGCACCACCTCCTCCCCACCCCCTCCAGTTTGTGGCCCAGTCCAACTGCCAGCAGTTCCTCAACACCGTCTGGTTCGGCGAGACGGCCAGCTACCGGCGTAAACACACGTGTCTGAAGATGTCCACGGTACTGAGCGTGGCGGTGCTGTGGCCGCTGCTCTCCCTGTGCTACCTGGTGGTGCCGCGCTCCCGTGTTGGCCATATCATCCACACGCCCTTCGTCAAGTTCATCATCCACAGTGCCTCCTACCTCACCTTCCTCCTGCTCCTCAACCTGTACTCTCTGGTGTACAATGAGGGCAAGAAGAACACCATGGGCCCTGCCCTGGAGATGATCGACTACCTGCTCATACTCTGGATCATAGGTGAGACGTCCTTCCCTCTCCTCTCCCTTCCTCTCCTGCCCTCTACCCTCCTTCCCTCTCCTCTTCCCTTCTCTCCTGTCCTCTCACCTCCTCTCCTGTCCTCTCCCCTCCTCTCCCCTCCCCTCCTTTCCTTTCCTTTCCTTTCCTTTCCTGTCCTCTCCTCTCCTCTCCTCTCCTCTCCTCTCCTCTCCTCTCCTCTCCTCTCCCTCTCCTCTCCTCTCTCTCTCCTCCCTGTCCGGTCCTCTCCTCTCCTCTCCTCTCCTCTCCTCTCCTCTCCTCTCCTCTCCTCTCCTCTCCTCTCCTCTCCTCTCCTCTCCTCTCCTGTCCTGTCCTCTCCCCTGCTCTCCTCTCCTGTCCTCTCCTGTCCTCTCCCCTCCTCTCCTGTCCACTCCCCTCCTCTCCTGTCCTCTCTCCTTCTCTCCTTCTCTCCTCCTCTCCTCTCCTCTCCTCTCCTCTCCTCTCCTCTCCTCTCCTCTCCTCTCCTCTCCTCTCCTCTCCTCTCCTCTCCTCTCTCTCCTCTCCTCTCCTCTCCTCTCCTCTCCTGTCCTCTCCTCTCCTCTCCTTTCCTTTCCTTTCCTTTTCCTTTCCTTTCCTTTCCCTTTCCTTTCCCTTTCCTTTCCTTTCCTTTCCTTTCCCTTTCCTCTCCTCTCCTCTCCTCTCCTCTCCTCTCCTCTCCTCTCCTCTCCTCTCCTCTCCTGTCCTGTCCTGTCCTGTCCTGTCCTGTCCTCTCCCCTCCTCACCTCTCCTGTCTGGTCTCCTCTCCTCTCCTCTCCCTCTCCTCTCCTCTCCTCTCCTCTCCTCTCCTCTCCTCTCCTCTCCTCTCCTCTCCTCTCCTCTCCCCTGCTCTCCTCTCCTGTCCTCTCCCCTGCTCTCCTCTCCTGTCCTCTCCTGTCCACTCCCCTCCCGTCCTCTCTCCTCTCCTCTCCTCTCCTCTCCTCTCCTCTCCTCCTCTCTCTCCTCTCCTCTCCTCTCCTCTCCTCTCCTCTCCTCTCCTCTCCTCTCCTCTCTCCTCTCCTCTCCTCTCCTCTCCTGTCCTCTCCTCTCCTCTCCCTCTCCTCTCCTCTCCTCTCCCTCTCCTCTCCTCTCCTCTCCTCTCCCTCTCCTCTCCTCTCCTCTCCTCTGCTCTGCTCTGCTCTGCTCTCCTCTCCTCTCCTCTCCTCTCCTCTCCTCTCCTCTCCTCTCCTCTCCTCTCCTCTCCTCTCCTCTCCTCTCCTCTCCTCTCCTCTCCTCTCCCTCTCCTCTCCTCTCCTCTCCTCTCCTCTCCTCTCCTCTCCTCTCCTCTCCCTCTCCTCTCCTCTCCTCTCCTCTCCTCTCCTCTCCTCTCCTCTCTCTCCTCTCCTCTCCTCTCTCCCCTGCTCTCTCTCCTGTCCTCTCCCCTGCTCTCCTCTCCTGTCCTCTCCTGTCCACTCCCCTCCCGTCCTCTCTCCTCTCCTCTCCTCTCCTCTCCTCTCCTCTCCTCTCTCTCCTCTCCTCTCCTCTCCTCTCCTCTCCTCTCCTCTCCTCTCCTCTCCTCTCCTCTCCTCTCCTCTCCTCTCCTGTCCTGTCCTGTCCTCTCCTCTCCTCTCCTCTCCTCTCCTCTCCTCTCCTCTCCTCTCCTCTGCTCTGCTCTCCTCTCCTCTCCTGTCCTGTCCTCTCCCCTGCTCTCCTCTCCTGTCCTCTCCTGTCCCCTCCTCTCCTCCTCTCCTCTCCTCTCCTCTCCTCTCCTCTCCTCTCCTCTCCTCTCCTCTCCTCTCCTCTCCTCTCCTCTCCTCTCCTCTCCTCTCCTCTGCTCTCCTCTCCTGTCCTGTCCTCTCCCCTGCTCTCCTCTCCTCTCCTGTCCTCTCCTGTCCTCTCCTCTCCTCTCCTCTCCTCTCCTCTCCTCTCCTCTCTCTCCTCTCTCTCCTCTCCTCTCCTCTCCTCTCCTCTCCTCTCCTCTCCTCTCCTCTCCTCTCCTCTCCCCTCCTCGCCTTCCCTCTCTCCTCCTCTCCTCTCCTCTCCTCTCCTGTCCTCACCCCTCCTCTCCTCTCCCCTCTCCCATCCTCTCCCCTCTCCTCCCCTCTGCTCCTCTCCCCGCCTCTCCTCTCCCCTCCTCTCCTTCCATCTCCCCTCCTCTCCTCTGCCCTCCCCTCTACTGTCCTCTCCCCAAATCTCCTCTCCTGTCCTCTCCCCTTCTATCTTGTCCTCTCCTCTCTCCTCCTCTCCTTCCCTCTCACCTCCTCTCCTCTGCCCTCCCCTCTCCTGTCCTCTCCTCTCCTCTCCTGTCCTCTCACCTCCTATCCTGTCCAGTCCTATCCTGTCCTGTCCACTCCTATCCCTGGATCATCATTTTAAATATACAGTGGGGTCTGAAAAGATTGACACCCTTGATAAATATGAGCAATAATGACAGTATAAAATAATAATACAAATACTGAGCTATATTGTATGCAAAAAATTATATAATTATTTTATAGTAATACCATTTCTCAGAGAAATCTTTTTCCGAAAGGAAGTAGTCAAAAGTTTAGTATTTGGTCCCATATTCCTAGCACGCAATGACTACATCAAGCTTGTGACTGCATTTGTCAGTTCGTTTTGGTTGTGTTTCAGATGATTTTGTGCCCAATATAAATGAATGGTAAATAATGTATTGTGTCATTTTGGAGTCATTTTTATTGTAAATAAGAATATAATATGTTTCTAAACACTTCTACATTAATGTGGATGCTACCATGATTATGGATAATCCTGAATGAATCGTGAATAATGATGAGTGAGAAAATTTAAGAGGGTGAAAGATCATACCCCCAAGACATGTTTACCTCTCACCATTAGCAATAACAGGGGAGGTTAGCATGTTTTGGGGTTATGATCTTTGGCCCTCTGTAACTTTCTGTGTCATTATGACTCCATAATAACACAATACATTATTTACCATTCATTTCTATTGGGCACAAAATCTTCTGAAACACAACTAAAATGCATCCAACAAGTTTGTAGAGTCACAAGCTTGATGTAGTCATTGCGTGCTAGGAATATGGGACCAAATACTAAACATTTGGCTACTTTATTTATACGAATATTTAGGGGTGTCAATAATTTTGACCCCTACCTTTTTGAGAAGAAAAGTATTACTTGTTAAACAACATCTCTTTCTCTGAGCAATTGTAATAGTATAAAAGAAAATAATTTCCCAATTTTTGGAGCATACAAAATATTTGAATGATTTATTTTATACAGTCATTATTGCTCATCTGTATCAAGGGTGTCAATAATTTAGCACCCCATTGTATATTTTTGGGGTGTATTTTCATTTCATTGTGACAGACAGATGAGTGGTAACATGTATGCGCTGCAGGCGACAGTGTTTCCTGCTAGCCCCAGGCACAGGTAAGAGATTCCTTACACTTGTCCTGTGTGGCTCAGTTGGTAGAGCATGGTGCTTGCAACGCCAGGGTTGTGGGTTTGATTCCTATGGGGGACCAGTACTAAAATGTATGCACTCACTACTGTAAGTCGCTCTGGATAAGAGTGTCTGCTAAATGACGTAAATGTTAACAATGCCTTCAGAAATTATTCATACACTTTCAAACATTTTGTTGTGTTACAGCCTGAATTTCAGATGGATTAAATTGAGATTTTTCTGTCACTGGCCTACACACAATACCCCATAATGTTTAAGTGGAATTATATTTTTCAAAATGTGTAGAAATTAATAAGAAATGGAAAGCTGAAATGCCTTTGTTATGCAAGCCTAAATAAGTTCAGGAGTTAAAAGTTACTTAACAAGTCACATAATAAGTTGCATGGACTCACTCTGTGTACAATAATAGTGTTTAACATGATTTTTGAATGACTATCTCTGTACCCCACTCATACAATTATCGGTAAGGTCCCTCAGTCGAGCAGTGAATTTCAAACACAGATTCAACCACAAAGACCAGGGAGGTTTTCCAATGCCTCTCAAAGATGGGCACCTATTGGTAGATGGGTAAAAAAAAAAGTAGACATTGAATATCCCTTTGAGCATGGTGAAATTAATAATTACATTTTTGGATGGTGTAACATTACACCCAATCACTACAAAGATACAGGCGTCCTTCCTAACTCAGTTGCCGGAGAGGAAGGAAACCGCTCAGGGATTTCACCATGAGGCCAATGGTGACTTTAAAACAGTTACAGAGTTTAATGGCTGCGATGGGAGAAAACTGAGGATGGATCAACAACATTGTAGTTACTCCACAATACTAACTTAATTGACAGAGTGAAAAGAAAGAAGCCTGTGCAGAATCAAAATATTCCAAAACATGCATCCTGTTTGCAACAAGGCACTAAAGTAATACTGCAAAAAATGTGGCAAAGCAATTAACTTTTGTCCTGAATACAAAGTGTTATGTTTGGGGCAAATCCAACACAACACATCACTGAGTACCACTCTTCATATTTTCAAGCATGGTGGTGGCTGCATCATGTTATGGGTATGCTTGTAATCATTAAGGACTGGGGAGTTTTTCAGGATAAAAAATTAACGGAATGGAACTAAGTACAGGCAAAATCCTAGAGGAAAACCTGGTTCAGCCTGCTTTCCACCAGACACTGGGAGATGAATTCACCTTTCAGCAGGACACTAACCTTAAACACAAGGCCAAATCTACACTGGAGTTGCTTACCAAGAAGACAGTAAATGTTCCTGAGTGGCCGACTTACAGTTTTGACTTAAATCTGCATGAAAAATCTATGGCATGACTTGAAAATCAACTTGACTTGATCAACAATCAATTTGACAGAGCTTGAAGAATTGTGTAAATAATAATGGGCAAATATTGTACAATCCAGGTGTGCAAAGATCTTAGAGACTTACCCAGAAAGACACACAGCTGTAATCGCTGCCAAAGGTGATTCTAACATGTATTGACTCAGGAGTGTGAATACTTATGTAAATGAGATATTTCTGTATTTCATTTTCAATACATTTGCAAACATTTCTAAAAACATGTTTTCACTTTGGCAATATGGGGTATTATGTGTAGATGGTTGAGGAAAAAAATATATTTAATCCAGTTTGAATTCAGGCTGTAACACAACAAAAGGTGGAATAAGTCAAGGGGTATGAATACTTTCTGAAGGCACTGTAAGTAACAGTATAAAAATACAGTTGATGTATGGCATTGGCTCAATTCCCCAAAAAAACTAAAGGTCAGTCCTCATTGGTGGAGTTCAGCAAGCAGGGCTTCCTGACTTCTCATTGGTCTAAAACAAGACTAGAGTATAATTTCCTGTATCATTTCCTGCCCTCCTTCTGTGATGATAGAGTTTAGGGTCACACTGTCTTTGGTTAATCCACAACAGATGTTCTGTAGAAGAGAATTTAATCAAATTAAATTAAATAGTAGAGAATAGCAACACAATGCATTGATTAGCATAGACCAGACAAGACCAGACCAGACTAGAATATGTAGCGGTGCAGTTAGTAACCCCAGACGCAGCATGTCCTCTCTATACCACCCTTTCTGTGCTCTGGTACTGTAACAGTCTGTACCAGTCTGCTATCATGATGACATAATCTATTCAGACCACGCTGAATGATGACACTGAAGAATGGCTCTTTGGTCTCACACACACACACACACACACACACACACACACACACACACACACACACACACACACACACACACACACACACACACACATGAACACACATACACACACACACAGATCAATGACACTGTAGAATGACCTACTGGACTCTCAGGACAGCCTCCTTTCCTGTCCTCTCTGCTTCTCTCCTCCCCTTGCCCTCCCCTCTCATCTCATCTCTCTCCCCTCCCCTCCTCTTCCTTTCCTTCCCCTCCTCTCTGCTCCTCTCATCTAATGTCCTCTTTTCTCTCTCTCCTCTCTCCGCTGCCAAAAAAACATTAACATCCAATCAGTGTAATGGCCTGTGTTCCCACATTAGTCTCCTCTCTCTAGCATCCCTCTGCTCTCTGGAGAATCAGTCAGTTTCAATATCAGCCACAGTAGAAGGGGGGAGAGAGAGAGAGAGAGAGAGAGAGAGAGAGAGAGAGAGAGAGAGAGAGAGAGAGAGAGAGAGAGAGAGAGAGAGAGAGAGAGAGAGAGAGAGAGAGAGAGAGAGAGAGAGAGAGAGAGAGAGAGAGAGAGAGAGAGAGAGAGAGAGAGAGAGAGAGAGAGAGAGAGAGAGAGAGAGAGAGAGAGAGAGAGAGAGAGAGAGAGAGAGAGAGAGAGAGAGAGAGAGAGAGAGAGAGAGAGAGAGAGAGAGAGAGAGAGAGAGAGAGAGAGAGAGAGAGAGAGAGAGAGAGAGAGAGAGAGAGAGAGAGAGAGAGAGAGAACATGTGCATCAGAGCCCTAACCACTGTCTCTTCATAGCCTTGACTGAGAGAGAGAGAGTTGTTCTAGCATGTTCTGTTGTTGCTACGTGCTCGTTTATTTTGATTCATCGCTCAAATTACTTTTCTAGACGGGAAATGAAATAAAGTACAACACAGGTCCTATTGGCTCACAGATCATGGTAATAATCAATGTCTAGTTTGTTATCTAGTTTATTCTGTAGCTTGGCAGTGAGTGTACTCTACTCTACATGCCTTTCTGTATGGAGAGGAATCTTGTTAGAGGCTGCAGGATAGAGGAGTTTGGATACAGATTTTAGGGGTTTGAGGAGGCAGAAATAGCCCACTAGAGGGAGGAATATTCCTTAACTGATACAACAAGACCAGCACATCCATCCATGTACAGTTTGCTGATACCTTTTTCCATGTAATCAAATCAGTTATTAATCAAAATCATTATTAAGATAGAGAAATGAAAATCATCAACAGTTTTGATTACTAAAATGGCCACAGTGTAGGCATATTTAAATAAAGTATTGGATTGCAGTTCAATAACAGATACTTGTTTCCAAATACTTATGTTTTTCTACTATTCTGTATGATTTCTGAAGACTCTTACTACTATTGTTGCTTACTGCTGAAATTCTAAGGCGAATACTGGGTTTTTAGAGTTTTTATTGGCCCTTTTAGTTCCAGATGTATGTCTCCTTCCAGTGTCTAGAGAGCAGTATCTATTATATGGCCTCCCTTCATTTCCATTGTTCCGTCTCTCCATCCCTCCCTCTCTCTCTTTCCCCCATTCTGTTAATCCCAGGAGCCAGATGCCTTACGTTAATGCCAAAATCAGATGTGTCAACTGCCAAATGCGCCAATTGCCAAATGTTCTTGGGAACTTGGGCAGAAAAAGTTAACGTTGATCCACTGAGGCAAAAAGGGCAATGTTGGAGTTTAATTCAATAAGAGAAAAGCTGCGAAATGGAGAGATGAAAATAAATAGAAGGGAGGGCGGATGATAGCAGTGCCGGCTATGCTCTATGTGATGATTGTGAGGCGCTATACAAATTTGACAGTCACAAGGCGGGGACTTCAAATAGGCCTATGGCACGTCAAGGGAACTGTTCAGTTCAGATGAGTTAAATGGAATAGTAGCCTACCTGAAATTTGGACACTGACTGTAGGCCTATAACCTTTTATACATAGCCTAATATAATATTAATTCCTGCAGAATTAAGCATTTCTTGCAGTAAAATTATAAACCAAATGTATATTTTGACTCTGGAACAGGAGTGGAGAAATATTATTTAATTATTTCAGCATCTTGAGGGAATGGATGCGTGGTTAGGGACCATCTGTAAAGGTGCAGTCTTTATCAGCAGCATAAAAGCTGATCGTATTGCATCCAAGCCGAACTGAAATCTTATCAAAAACATATTGGGTCGTTTTAACAGCTTTTAATTTCCTTAAAACCAGTCAAACTGATGTAATTTAGAAATTGTGTATGAAAAATCTTTCCAGTTATTTTTTTTGTTATTGCATTTTCTCCTCAGTCCCTAAACATCTTTTTTGCGTGAGAGAAATAGGAAAGAGAAAACAAACTTTACCGATGACAACTAGATTGTAGCATTCATTCTATCAATGTATTACATTATTCTGGTGAGTTTGGCACAGCTGTGAAAGTTTAAAAGCCTACAGATGTTGTAATACACATGATTTCACCCCCCCACACACACACAGGAGGATAATACTTCTAAATCCCACCTCACTGGATTGTAGAGATTCCACACATAAATCCTGTGTATTCTATTTCTCAGACTGACCATTTTTCCAAGAAGCCTCTCTGTGGGATAACTTACGGCGTTCCCTGTTGAATCTGGAAGTCATTGTAAAATGTCAAGAATGAGAACATTCCCGGGTGAACAGAAAAATGCCTTTCCCATTCTGTTTGGTGAATTGAATATGGTCAATTCTACACAGTTTAGCGTGGAGCTGAGAGAAAATGTTTCAGTTTTAAAGGCCCAGAGCAGTCAAAAATCTGTTTTTCTTGTGTTTTATATCATATTGTACAACAGCTGATGAAACTAACACTGTAAAAGTGTGAAAACATTTGATCAATTGAGACTTGGATTGTGTATATGTGCCATTCAGAGGTTGAATGGGCAAGACCTTTGACCTGGGTATGGTAGTAGGTGCCAGGCGCACCGGATTGTGTCAAGAACCGCAACGCTGTTGGGGTTTTTACGCTCAACAGTTTCCCGTGTGTTTCAAGAGTGGTCCACCACCCAAAGGACATCCAGCCAACTTGAAACAACTGTGGGAAGCATTGTAGTCAACATGAGCCAGCATCCCTGTGGAATGCTTTTGACACCTTGTAGAGTCCATGCCCCGACAAATTGAGGCTGTTCTGAGGGCAAAAGGGGTATATGTTTTATTGTCACATACATCTGAGATGTTACAGAACTGCTGTATTTGAAGCACTCTTCCCTTCTGCCCAGTTTCCCTGAGGTTGCTATGGCAACCAAGCCGTTTTTACCATCCCTGTAACTGCCGCTTCTGCGGAGAGATCGTTTTCTAAACTAAAACTCAAAGAACTAGGCCTACATAAGAAACAGGTTCTCGGTCTGATATGAGCTTTTGAAAACCTGAGTAAGCTCCACTCATTGCACTGGTGCCGTCGTAGCCTTGACCACGGCATTTGTTCACCGATATCGCATACTTCTTTTTTAGTTAAATGTTTTTCTTTTTCAAGACCTGATGCACTTTTTCAGTCACATTCCTGAAGCCCAGGAAACCAACACTTAGCTTCCTAGTATATATGGAAATTAAAAAGGTTTATGAATTACCTTTTGGAGGGTTACTGTCAAAATGATTTATTAAATAAATAGAAATAGACTGATGACGGTCGCATGAACCCCCAGAGCTCGTGCCCCCCCGTCTTGCGGGGGCTGTGGGAGTGTCCAGTACGCCAATGAACGCAGAGACATAAAAATGATATTCTGTTGCAGCTAGCGATATTCATAAAATAATCCCAAAAAAGATTTGTCCCAAAATAAAAAACATTTGCGGACCCCCTGCAGTACCGCCACAGATCCCAGTTTGGAAACCCCTGGTCTATGGTACTTTCCTTTAACTCTGGTGATGGTAAAATCTTTCCTGCCCTCTAGGGATGGTGTGGTCGGACGTGAAGCGTCTATGGTACGAAGGCTTGGAGGACTTCCTGGATGAGTCGAGGAATCAGCTGAGCTTCGTCATGAACTCTCTCTATCTGTCCACCTTCGCCCTCAAGATAGTGGCTCACAGCAAGGTGTGTGTGTGTCTGTGTGTGTGTGTGTGTGTGTGTCTGTGTGTGTGTGTGTCTGTGTGTGTGTGTGTGTGTGTGTGTGTGTGTGTGTGTGTGTGTGTGTGTGTGTGTGTGTGTGTGTGTCTGTGTGTGTGTGTGAGTGTCTGTGTGTGTGCGTGTGTGTGTGTGTTTGTGTACTAACGTGATCTCCTCTGTGCCAGTTTAAGAATGTGGAGGACACAGAGAGGAAAAACTGGGATGCCTTCCACCCCATCCTGGTGGCTGAGGGGCTGTTTGCCTTCGCTAACGTCCTGAGCTACCTTCGACTGTTCTTCATGTACACCACCAGCTCCATACTGGGCCCACTACAGGTACACGCACAAACTAACAGACACACACACACACACAGTACATTAGCTATCACTTCTGCTACTAGCAGCAGAAGGAGCACAATCACCAACATCATCATTCTATCATCACCTCACATGGAAACTATTTCCCTGGTGAACATCCCAATTAATAAAGATTCATTCTGCCATTGTTTCTCCTCCCCTCTCTCTCCTCCGTCCTCAACACTGGGCCAAAAGTCTGTTTTGAATATTCAGCTGGAGTTCCTGTAGTGCCATAGAATAGGTGTCTCTCTTTATTTCATTAGAGAAACCTTCAACCTCTCCCTCACTGTCTCAGCCTGCCAGCTAGGATCAAAGTCCCAGCTCTCCATTGTGTGTGTATTTCCTATTTTCCGTGGCCAGGAATCTCTTTTTCTCTATTCAATTTGGCTAGATTTACGGACATAAGGAAATATGGCAATTAATTATAATACAAGCATTTATGAATGAGTGATGAGGTCATTCTGCTCCAAGGACTATTTTCAATGTCTTGTTATTATGTGAAAGGGTTGTTTGTGATTTTGCTATCAAACAGCATGACTCTCCTGTGGATTGTCATGGGATAATACTTCTAATACCAAAAGGTGCAAAAAAGGGTTCTTCGGTTGTCCCTATAGGAGAACCCTTTGAAGAACCACCTTAGGTTCCAGGTAGAACCCTTTTCGGTTCCATGTAGAACCATTTCCTCAGAGGGTTCTACATGGAACCCAAAAGAGTTCTACCTGGAACCAAAAAGGGTTCTCCTATAGTGACAGTCGCAGAACCCTTTTGGAACCTTTTTTCTAAGAGTGTACCTTACTTCATTCTCTCTCTCTCTCTCTCTCTCTCTCTCTCTCTCTCTCTCTCTCTCTCTCTCTCTCTCCCTCTCTGTCTCTCTCTCTCTCTGCCCTTCTCTTTCATCTATCTATCTATCTATCTATCTATCTATCTATCTATCTATCTATCTATCTATCTATCTATCTATCTATCTATCTATCTATCTATCTATCTATCTATCTATCTATCTATCTATCTATCTATCTATCTATCTATCTATCTATCTATCTATCTATCTATCATCATCTATCTATCTCGCTTTCTCTCTCTCTCTCTCTCTCTCTCTCTCTCTCTCTCTCTCTCTCTCTCTCTCTCTCTCTCTCTCTCGCGCGCGCTCCGCTAACTCTATCTCTCTACATGCACCCAAGCTGGAACTGTGACATCACTGTCTGGCATGGGCGGATGGAAAAGTTATTAGCTTGGGAAATAGGTGGCTGTGTGTACCTACACACGCATGCTCACATGGCAGACACACCCCTCAATCATTGTCTGACACACATTTACATACATGTACACACACATGTCATGCAAACAACCACTTACATTAACATATGAGCTCACATTCTGTATGGACAAATACTTTGTCTCTCTTTCTCTCTCACACACACGCACACAGAGAGGCCAACTAACTCTTCTACAGAGGAAGTACCCCACACAGAGGCCCTCCTAGCTAGAAATTGTATGTGTGTGTGTGTGTGTGAGAGAGAGAGAGAGAGAGAGAGAGAGAGAGAGAGAGAGAGAGAGAGAGAGAGAGAGAGAGAGAGAGAGAGAACTAGTTGGAACGGTACAGCTGAATCACCACTTTTTCAGAGTGAGGTCCCTCAGGGCCTGTGTCTAACTCTGATTACATTTCAGGGGGTTGTGTGTGTAGGTGTATGTAGGTGTGTGTGTGCAAGTGTAGGTGTGTTTGAAAGGTGTGTGTGTCCACCCCTCCCCTCCTGCGTCAGTACCCCCTAGCCATGCAGACCATGCTGAGACCAGGGAACACCCAAAGCTACTAAATCAGCCATCTACAAAGAGCCGCTAGGGAGGGACGGGGGAAGTAGAGGGACTGACCGGATCAGATGATAGGGGAAACACTGGGGAGATTCACATGTGACAAGATAATAAATCATACTAATGGAGGAGCTGCTCTCTCTCTTTCTCTTTCTGTCCCAAAACAACCTGGCGAATTGCACCTTGTGGTCATCCCTCTCAGCTCCTGTTGGCTCCTGGTTAGGGAATGAGTCTTCTCACTGACGTCCCTCTCACACTGGACCATCTGTGTGTATGTGGAACAGGGGTGTTTGGGATGGTTAGGCCTGGGTCAGGGAGCTACAGGTCTGCGTAAACAGATACACCACCAGCCATGCTCTCAGGGCTATATATAGAGACTTAAACCCTGCTCTCAGAACAGTTTCAATGTCCTTCAGCTTTGTCAATGTTTATCTGTGTGCTACCTCAACTCGCTAGGGTACCTGCTTGTCAAGGTTGTTTTTAACAGAACAGTTCTCTTCAGTAAGTGCTACAGAGAATAACTATTTGACCATGTTTATTTGCTCACTCTAAAGATAGACATCCTAATGAATGGGGTTGGCTTTCCAATGTAGCTCTTTTGGACATTGATTTACTAGGCATAAGTACACATTACTATCCCTGGACTTGTTTGCACCTGGGTGGTTGGTTGTGTGTTAGCTAGTCTGTTTTCATCCAGGGTTGTGTTCATTAGGAGTCACACACCGTAGCAAAAATGTTTTGCAACGGAAAACAAAAATGTGTGTTTTATTATTGGACAAGCTCAGGTAGTAGTTACCTCCCAGTCAGAAGATGGTAATTTTAGCTCATGAGTGCTCTTGTGTTCCCAGATCTCCATGGGCCAGATGCTGCAGGAGTTTGGGAAGTTCCTGGGTCTGTTCCTGCTGGTGCTCATCTCCTTCACCATCGGCCTGACGCAGCTCTACGGGAAGGACCAGAAGGACCCGGCCAAGAGCCCCGCCAAAGACTGTGAGGGCATCTTCTGTCAGCAGCAGAGCAACGACGCCTTCCACACGTACGTACAGTCTACCTAAATTCTCTCTCTCTCCCCTTTCCCTATTTCACAGGTTCATGGGTACCTGTTCTGACTGTCAACCTCTGACCCATAGAGGTCCAATAATTCGCTGTTCTACTGTATATGTCATTCTATTTTCCATGACCTCCCTGTCGACAGGTTCATGGGTACTGTACCTGTTACTCCCTGTTCCGGCCTCTAACCTCTGACTTTCCTGTTGACAGGTTCATGGGGACGTGCTACGCGCTGTTCTGGTACATCTTCTCTCTGGCCCACGTGGCTCTCTTCGTGACCCGGATCAACTACACGGAGGAGCTGAGGTCGTTTGTGGGAGCCCTCATCGTGGGCACCTACAACATCGTGGTGGTCATCGTTCTCACCAAGCTGCTGGTTGCCATGCTGCACAAGAGCTTCAGGCAGATCGCTGTAAGTCCATCAAGCGATCAATCAATGTGGTCAATCCAATTTATTAAATTAAATCAATCCAATTTATTTATCAAACCTGTTTTGCATCAGCAGTTGTCACAAAGTGCTTTTCAGTAACCCGGCCTGAAGTGACTGCACAGGCCAAGTTACAGAAAGTGACATTGTCCATCAAGTTACAATAACAACAAAAACAATAGGACTTGATTAGTCTAGCTATAACACTGTATCTATGTGTTAATTTGGAGTGCTTTATTTTCGATTCAGTGTTTGAAGTTCAGGCAAAGATCAGCCGTATAATTCACATCAATTACTCAACTTTAATGCTTCTGTCACGGATTCCCGGATTCAGCCGAGGCTGCCCCTCCTCCTTGCTCGGGCAGGCTTCGGCGTTCGTCGTCCCCGGAGTACTAGCTGCTACCGATTTATGTTTCTGTGTTTGACTTGTTTGGTCTTTATTGTGTACACCTGTTTCCCATTATGTTGTATTGTCTTACCTATATAACCCTCTGTCTTTCATTGTGTGTTGTGTGTGATTGTATTCGTCATCGGCAGTAGTTTGTGTGCGGGTTGTTTTCCTCCCTGTGAGGAGGTTGTTTATACTCTGGTTACTTTTGAGTAAAGTACGTTTCCAGTAAGCTCTGTGTCCTGCGTTTGACTTTGCCTACCGCTCTGACAGCTTCATAAATTACACTTACCCTTCATCAACTCTACAATCATCATTCTGAATGAAAAACACAAATATACTCCAAGAACACTTCAGACTAACACATGGTAGTGATTTCTTAACATTTCTCTGTCGATTAACACATTCCCCTATTTTCTCAGTGAATTCCTTAATCTCCCATTTAATTCAATTTCCCTCTAAACCCCCGAATCCCCTAGAACCACGAGGATAAGGAGTGGAAGTTTGCCCGCGCCAAGCTGTGGCTGAGCTACTTTGACGACAAGTGTACCCTGCCGCCGCCCTTCAACATCCTACCCTCCCCCAAGACGGTGTGTTACCTTCTGACCAGTATGAGTAAATGGATCTGCTCCCACACCTCCACGGGGAAGGTCAAGAGACAGAACAGCCTCAAGGTAATAGAGATGTGAAACAATCAAGAAGTGATACCTCTGTATACTTTAAATAATGACCGTTTCCCATCTTATCCTCCCATGATATCCAGATAAGTAGGCACTGTATTCAGTCTCAAACCCTAAACTCCCATGTTGTTGTTGTCCCATCCATCCAGGAGTGGAGGAACCTGAAGCGGAAGCGTGATGAGAACTACCAGAAGATCATGTGTTGTCTGGTCCATCGCTACCTGACGTCCACCAGGCAGAAGATGCAGAGCACCGACCAGGCCACCGTGGAGAACCTCAACGACCTGCGGCAGGACCTCTCCAAGTTCCGCAACGAGATGAGAGACCTGCTGGGATTCAGAACCTCCAAGTACGCCATGTTCTACCCCCGGAGCTAAGACTGACCTGGTCTGAACCTCAACCCAACCATGTTCTACCCTTGGAGCTAGGACTGATCTGATCTCAACCTCCACCCAACCTCAACCAACCAGCTAAGACTGTTCTCAACCCCAACCACAACCCCAGCCACCCCTGTCAGCTTCTTCACCCAGGTGGTCCTATCTCTGACCCTAGCATGCTCAGAAATGACCTTGTGTCCAGTCACAGAGGAGAGACATTTAAACCTGGAACTCAACTGGAAATATATATATTCTGCACCAAAGTCTCCAGATTCATCCAGATCCCTTATGTAATAATATTCAGTCATCCTCCTTGTTTTCTAAAAATGTCTTCAACAAAGGACTTAATAAAATGTATTGGAAAATACAGACTGGTTGTGACTTTTTTGTCGTGGCAGTGAGAAACGATTAGAGGATAAATATTGAGTTGCATCACATGCTCAGAAAAATACTTGAAACAGAAACCTATTTTCTCACTGAGAGATGGCACGAGGACGGAGCAAGTACAGTGGGGAAAAAAAGTATTTAGTCAGCCACCAATTGTGCATGTTCTCCCACTTAAAAAGATGAGAGAGGCCTGTAATTTTCATCATAGGTACACGTCAACTATGACGGACAAAATGAGAAAAAAAAATCCAGAAAATCACATTGTAGGATTTGTAATTAATTTATTTGCAAGTTATGGTGGAAAATAAGTATTTGGTCAATAACAAAAGTTTCTCAATACTTTGTTATATACCCTTTGTTGGCAATGACACTGGTCAAACGTTTTCTGTAAGTCTTCACAAGGTTTTCACACACTGTTGCTGGTATTCTGGCCCATTCCTCCATGCAGATCTCCTCTAGAGCAGTGATGTTTTGGGGCTGTCACTGGGCAACACAGACTTTCAACTCCCTCCAAAGATTTTCTATGGGGTTGAGATCTGGAGACTGGCTAGGCCACTCCAGGACCTTGAAATGCTTCTTACGAAGCCACTCCTTCGTTGCCCGGGCGGTGTGTTTGGGATCATTGTCATGCTGAAAGACCCAGCCACGTTTCATCTTCAATGCCCTTGCTGATGGAAGGAGGTTTTCACTCAAAATCTCACGATACATGGCCCCATTCATTCTTTCCTTTACACGGATCAGTCGTCCTGGTCCCTTTGCAGAAAAACAGCCCCAAAGCATGACGTTTCCACCCCCATGCTTCACAGTAGGTATGGTGTTCTTTGCATGCAACTCAGCATTCTTTGTCCTACAAACACGACGAGTTGAGTTTTTACCAAAAAGTTCTATTTTTGGTTTCATCTGACCATATGACATTCTCCCAATCCTCTTCTGGATCATCCAAATGCACTCTAGCAAACTTCAGACGGGCCTGGACATGTACTGGCTTAAGCAGGGGGACACGTCTAGCACTGCAGGATTTGAGTCCCTGGCGGCGTAGTGTGTTACTGATGGTAGGCTTTGTTACTTTGGTCCCAGCTCTCTGCAGGTCATTCACTAGGTCCCCCCATGTGGTTCTGGGATTTTTACTCACCGTTCTTGTGATCATTTTGACCCCACGGGGTGAGATCTTGCGTGGAGCCCCAGATCGAGGGAGATTATCAGCGGTCTTGAATATCTTCCATTTCCTAATAATTGCTCCCACAGTTGATTTCTTCAAACCAAGCTGCTTACCTATTGCAGATTCAGTCTTCCCAGCCTGGTGCAGGTCTACAATTTAGTTTCTGGTGTCCTTTGACAGCTCTTTGGTCTTGGCCATAGTGGAGTTTGGAGTGTGACTGTTTGAGGTTGTGGACAGGTGTCTTTTATACTGATAACAAGTTCAAACAGGTGCCATTAATACAGGTAACGAGTGGAGGACAGAGGAGCCTCTTAAAGAAGAAGTTACAGGTCTGTGAGAGCCAGAAATCTTGCTTGTTTGTAGGTGACCAAATACTTATTTTCCACCATAATTTGCAAATACATTTATTAAAAATCCTAGAATGTGATTTTCTGGAGAAAAAAAATCTCAATTTGTCTGTCATATTTGACGTGTACCTATGATGAAAATTACAGGCCTCTCTCATCTTTTTAAGTGGGAGAACTTGCACAATTGGTGGCTGACTAAATACTTTTTTTCCCCACTGTAGGTTTTAATAGTGAAATATCTGTGAGTGTTACTCACTGTTCAGAGCCAGCACATCCCTGGTCAAAACACACACACACACCTGACCATTCCCAGTGCTCAGTAGAGCGTTCACGACTGCCCTTCTAAAAGCTGCCTCCACACCTGGCCATAGTTACCACATACTCTATGTAGGCCAGATATGTTGTTATTTATGTTATTATATGCACTGTTTTTCTCCCCTGTTGGTAGTTACAGTCTTGTCCCATCGCTGCAACTCCCGTACAGACTTGGGAGAGGTGAAGGTCGAGAGCCATGCGTCCTCCAAAACACTACCCTGCCAAGCCGCACTGCTCGCTTAACCCGGAAGCCAGCCGCACCAATGTGTCGGAGGAAACACCGTCCAACTGGCGACTGTGTCAGCGTGCATGCGCCCGGCCCGCCACAGGAGTCGCTAGAGTGCAATGGGACAAGGCCATCCCGGCCGACCAAACCCTCCCCTAACCCGGACGATGCTGGGCCAATTGTGCGCCGCCTCATGGGTCTCCCAGTCACAGCCGGCTGCGACACAGACCGGGATCAAACCCGGATCTGAGGTGATGCCTCTAGCACTGAGATGCAGTGCCTTAGACCGCTGCACCACTCGGGAGGCCCTTATATGCACTCTTAACATATTACAACGTACTACTGATCTGTAAATTAATTAATGATGACACTCCATATAAAGAACCATCTCGTTACAATAAACGTCATTTTGTATTTTTTATTTGGTCAGATGAAAACAATAAAATATAAATAACATTTACCAATTGAATCATATGAAAATACTTTATATTGTACTTAATTTCATATCGCTTTTTATTACAAACATTACATTTGAATGTAAGCTGACAAACCAAGCTGACATAATGATAAGGAGTGCTTTGTTGTATCCATTCATTGTAAAAGCTTTGGCTAATAAGTGACAGTACTAAACGTAATAACAGCATGACAACAAATCATTTCAAAAGGAATGCTATATATTAAACTATTGCACTTATCGACACCACATAAAATACCTCCCATATCTTGTCCATCCAATGTGAACATATGAAATAAAGAGCAGTTTGTAAACACTGTCCATAAAACTATAACACCCCGTCCTCAATAATGTACTTCCTCTAACAAACTCTTTCCTGTCTGATGTTTGATCCAAGCCAACACTCATCATGATATCCGGTTTGTGTTCAGTGGGCTTGAAACGTGAGAAAATGTTTTTGAAACAGAAAAGGTAAATGAGCGCTCTCATTGGACATATTTAGGTAGTATTTCGTTTCAAAACATCTTCTCCTGTTTCGTTCTAATTGAACGTGACCCAGGTGAGTTCCGCCCTACTATCTGTCACTCTTCCTCTCCTCCCTCTCTTCAATTATCACACTCATTCTTCACATTGCACTCAAAACAGGTCCAGAAAAAACAGCATAGAAAAACAAAACGAAGGAAAGAGACAGCCAGACACCTCCAGACAATAACAGCCTGAGCTCTGTAGACTAGTCCTGTGGTGACGGATGAGAGGTAATGATGGGTGGAGCCAGGGCATGCTGGGCGGAGAGACTAACAAGAACAGCCACACCCTTGTGGGTGGGGCATGGTGGTTGGGTGGAGACTCAGGCAGCATGTAGCTGATCTCAGCAGCGTTTGGTTTTCAGTACGTTGAGGGCCCTCTGGTTCTTGGCCTTGAAGGCCATGACGAAGTGATGGGGGGCGATCTTCCCCTTCCCATCCTCGTCTGCTGAGCCCATGAAGATGTAGTTGAGGCCTAGTGAGATCACACAGAAAGAGCCTGAATGCAGTGGCGGAACGGCAGAGACATTCAGGAAGGTAGCACATCAGCATCAACTCCCCTCTGTGTTCCATATACAGTGGGGCAAAAAAGTATTTAGTCAGCCACTATTTGTGCAAGTTCTCCCACTTAAACAGATGAGAGAGGCCTGTAATTTTCATCATAGGTACACGTCAACTATGAAAGACAAATTGAGGAAAAAAAATCCAGAAAATCACATTGTAGGATTTTTTATGAATTTATTTGCAAATTATGGTGGAAAATAAGTATTTGGTCACCTACAAACAAGCAAGATTTCTGGCTCTCACAGACCTGTAACTTCTTCTTTAAGAGGCTCCTCTGTCCTCCACTCGTTACCTGTATTAATGGCATCTGTTTGAACTTGTTATCAGTATAAAAGACACCTGTCCACAACCTCAAACAGTCACACTCCAAACTCCACTGTGGCCAAGACCAAAGAGCTGACAAAGGACACCAGAAACAAAATTGTAGACCTGCACCAGGCTGGGAAGACTGAATCTGCAATAGGTAAGCAGCTTGGTTTGAAGAAATCAACTGTGGGAGCAATTATTAGGAAATGGAAGACATACAAGACCACTGATAATCTCCCTCGATCTGGGGCTCCACGCAAGATCTCACCCCGTAGGGGTCAAAATGATCACAAGAACGGTGAGCAAAATCCCAGAACCACACGGGGGGACCTAGTGAATGACCTGCAGAGAGCTGGGACCAAAGTAACAAAGCCTACCATCAGTAACACACTACGCCGCCAGGGACTCAAATCCTGCAGTGCAAGACGTGTCCGCCTGCTTAAGCCAGTAAATGTCCAGGCCTGTCTGAAGTTTGCTAGAGTGCATTTGGATGATCCAGAAGAGGATTGGGGAGAATGTCATATGGTCAGATGAAACCAAAATAGAACTTTTTGGTAAAAACTCAACTCGTCGTGTTTGGAGGACAAAGAATGCTGAGTTGCATCCAAAGAACACCATACCTACTGTGAAGTATGGGGGGTGGAAACATCATGCTTTGGGGCTGTTTTTCTGCAAAGGGACCAGGACGACTAATCCGTGTAAAGGAACGAATGAATGGGGCCATGTATCGTGAGATTTTGAGTGAAAACCTCCTTCCATCAGCAAGGGCATTGAAGATGAAACGTGGCTGGGTCTTTCAGCATGACAATGATCCCAAACACACCGCCCGGGCAATGAAGGAGTGGCTTCGTAAGAAGCATTTCAAGGTCCTGGAGTGGCCTAGCCAGTCTCCTGATCTCAACCCCATAGAAAATCTTTGGAGGGAGTTGAAAGTCTGTGTTGCCCAGCGACAGCCCCAAAACATCACTGCTCTAGAGGAGATCTGCATGGAGGAATGGGCCAAAATACCAGCAACAGTGTGTGAAAACCTTGTGAAGACTTACAGAAAACGTTTGACCTGTGTCATTGCCAACAAAGGGTATATAACAAAGTATTGAGAAACTTTTGTTATTGACCAAATACTTATTTTCCACCATAATTTGCAAATAAATTCATAAAAAATCCTACAATGTGATTTTCTGGAATTTTTTTTCTCATTTTGTCTGTCATAGTTGACGTGTACCTATGATGAAAACTACAGGCCTCTCTCATCTTTTTAAGTGGGAGAACTTGCACAATTGGTGGCTGACTAAATACTTTTTTGCCCCACTGTATGTTTATAGGCACATCTATAAACATATACAGTACTGGACAGTATGTTTGTATATATTCACAGTATGGATCAACGGCTGAGGGGGAAGGTATAGATCTGATTGCACAGCGAGTTTTGCCGCTTACCTCAGACCTTGGTCAAGCTCCTTTAGGTGAGATTGAAGATAGGCTACAGCAATGGAGGCAAACTCAGAGCCATACACCAAGTAGTATGTCGAACCACCTCTTTCTTATGTATCTTGTATATTTTGAACAATACCGCTGTTACAAGTGCTTACTCAGTGCCACACTTGAAACTGTGTAAGTATTACTCAAACATAGAATTTGAACTGAAAGAAAAACATTTGGTACAATCATGGACTAATACCTGTGCTATAGTGTCATGGTGAATGTCTGAAACTAAAGCAAGAGAAACGGATGACTATATCCAGGGGAGAGTTAGCCTGAGTGCCAGTCTGTTTGTGCTATCATGCCAACTCCTTGTCACTCATTGTCATGCCAAACCACATTGTCTTGACAATGAGCAATGGAGTTGGCAAGAGCACAAACCGATCTGGGACCAGGCTAGGGGAGAGTGAGACCCAGAGTCCTTTGGCAGTGGTCCATTGTACTACTACTCACCTCGTCTGATGAACGGACACTTCTTGCAGAGGATGATGATCTTGGTGCTCATGGTCTTGCCGGCCTGCTGAATGGCCAGGTTGCCTTCTTTGTAGACGTTGATGATGGAGATGGTGGCGTACATGCTGCCTCCTCGCACCACCGCTGTGATGACAGTTCCTGTTATCACTGTCACAAAAAACATAGGGAGTTTAGATGGCTGAACAACAAGCAGTCAACAACATCTACTTAGATTTGAAGTCTGACAACTGTGTCATCATTATGAAATGGTGGTGTATAACTTTCAACAGCCTGTAAGCTCTGTAAGTGCCTTGACCAAATATTGTATGATCGAGATCGAATATCTTTCGATACAAATACTCTGATGCTTGGCTTTCAAAATGTACTGGATGAATATCTTTGAATAAGATAATCAGATCAATGTGTAAACAGGAAGGAAAGGCCGGATCAGTTGAGTCTTCTGTTAAGGTCCTTTTGTGTCTAGCCCAGTCATTAAAAACATGTGATGTAACACCCTTGGCTTGATATGACTGCAGACTGTCTGCCACTGTATTATACAATACATTTTTCCACTAACACCACATTACTGGGCTTCACTGACAGCCAGAGCCATTTTCTATACAAATCTGACCCAACCTCCCTGAGGAAAAGCAATTATTATAATACCTGCCTCATTCCATCAAAACATCACAGAGCTAGTCTAAATAACGGGGTAGCAAACTGAGGCCATGGAGTACATTGGCTGAATCAACACTTTCATTTAGCAACAGTTTACCTACAGTTAGGCTCTTCTCTGGCATGCGTGTTTACTCTATGAGAAGAAGAGAACTGTGTCTGTCCCATACACAAATTCACTGGGCTGCCCTGTCAGAAAACCCTCAAGGAGGCTTATGAGACACGATGAAACAACGCAGAAGGCCAAAGATAGTGTGCCATGACGGAGGGGACCATGACAACATGGGTTTGTTGCGGGAGGGACAGCTCATATGGACTGGGTTGACACTGTGGTAAATGTTGGAGGATTTTCTCTCACCCCCAACCCCCTGACTGAAACACACAGACACACACGGCACACACTGTTGACCTGTTGTTGTTTGTTGCTGTAGCTTAGTATCCGTGACGGCAGTAGGGGCGGCTTTAGGTGGGGCAGCCATAGTAATAGATGTAGCATTAGCTGTAGGAGAATAGTCTCTCTCTTACCGAAGTCACTGGTACAGTAGTTGCTCTCAACAGTTCCACTTCTTTTGCATTTCTGCTGGCACAGCGCTACAGAGTACTTCAGGGCTGGGGAGACACAGAGAAAAATAAAATATAGTTACTTAGTTCACATTCCATCTTACACATTCAATTGACGCTAGCGAGTAGGGTTTGGGTTGATTTTGTTTCACCTTGAGTCAATTCAGGGAATGAATTGAAATCAATCGTAGGCTAATAAATTAGTATGAACACTTCCCATTGAAAACTGTAGGCAACTTAGAATCCTACATAAGAGTTCACATCACACTTAAGGTATAGGGCTCTTTTTCAGCTGGCGTTAAGGCGGCGCAAGTGGTCTAAGGCTCTGCATCGCAGTGCTAGCTGTGCCACTAGAGATCCTGGTTCGAATCCAGGCTCTGTCGTAGTCGGCCGCGACAGGGAGACCCAAGGGGCGGCGCACAATTGGCCCAGCGTCGTCCAGGGTAGGGGAGGGAATGGCCGGCAGGGATGTAGCTCAGTTGGTAGAGCATGGCATTTGCAACGCCAGGGTTGTGGGTTCGATTCCAGTATAGAAAAAAAAAAAAAAAAAAAAAAATGTTTGCACTCACTAACTGTAAGTCGCTCTGGATAAGAGCGTCTGCTAAATGACTAAAATGTAAAAATGTAAAAATGCAAGTGTCTAACGCACACTTCTTGGCAATTTAGACTTCTAAAAACCGGCGCTCTGCTATTTTCCAACCCTTGTGCCAGGGTTGGTCATTTACCTGTCTAACATCAGCTCACTTGCGCTGAGATGGGAGGGGTGAAACTATTTGAGGTGTGTCCTTAAAAACGAGCGCCAAACTGCCAATTTCGGTCAGAGCAACTGGAGATAAACTGGTCTTAGCAGTAACGCATGTTGGTTATGGCATTCATTTTGCCAGCGGAGGCTCACAGTAGCCTAATCAGTGGCATTTCATCAATGTTTTACTCAAATATCACCTTTTCTGTATATTGGAATATATTTTCCAGCTTCTGTGAAAAGTTTGGACTCATTATGTGTGATACCCTTTGAATGAACGGTGTCAGTGACTGTGGGAAGCCTGTTTAGGAACATCAAGTTATTAAAAAAGACGTCTCAAGGCTGCTATGGTAGTGGTATAGGGAAAAGACTGTCCAACCACTATCCAAATATTATTCTTACTGGTGGAGAACAAAAAGCCTAAAAGATGTGGTCCTCTGTAGCTCAGCTGGTAGAGCACGGCGCTTGTAACGCCAAGGTAGTGGGTTCGATCCCCGGGACCACCCATACACAAAAAAAAAAAAAAAAAAAAAAAATGTATGCACGCATGACTGTAAGTCGCTTTGGTTAAAAGCGTCTTCTAAATGGTATATATTTATTTTATTTTATTTTATAAGCCAATCAGAGGCAGTCATCAAAGGATCCTGATGACAGTGTGTGTGTGTGTGTGCCTTGCCAGAGAAAGTTGGTGGCCACAAACAACCATACATGTGTGACTTTAGGTTGTTCTGCATATTAGTTTGTCTGAATAAGAAGGAACAAGGTGTCTCTTTGGGGGGTCTACTCGCCTCCCTTCACCTTAGCTCTGACATAGTAGACAAATCACAGATTTAAAAAGACTAGAAAAGACAGGAAAATAATACACGGAAGTGATAAGTTAGAGTGGACTGATGTTTTGACTGGCATCTAACCTCGTCACCAACTGCTACAGAGACAGCCGGCTAGGGACGAGATTAACAGCCATCCAGCATTGGTGTCTGCTCCATTGCCTTTCATCCTGGGGGCAACAGCCACTACCACGATAGATCTGATCTGGGACCAGGCTAATGCAGATGCCTGGAAGCCACTCTCCTGGTGGGAGGGAGGGAGCTACAGCAGCTACACCACATGTTGGCATCAGCATCAAAGATCACTGGGACAAGGCAATCCATGCTGTCTCTAAATCCATAACTCCTAGTAGCAGATCAAATGGGCCAAACACACGTGTGGCCTGGAGATGATGATCATCATCATCATCATCATCATCATTTTGACAATGATGACGATGAATTGGATTCATATTGTGCTAAAAGCACTTTACATTGTAACAACAAGACTGAAGAGATGTGTCAAGACAAGGGAAGAGATACACATATGTTCTGCTTGGATTAAACAGAGAAAAAGGAGCTACCTACGTATGGGTCTGGTGGTGGCTGCTGGGATGGTGGTGGTCGGTGGTACCGTGGTGGTGGGGAACTTCTTGGGTCTAAACTTGTAGTGGCCAATGAAGCCGTCTGCTGTTAAACTGAGGTCTGAGAGGAACTGGATCAGGAGCTGGTTACCTTCAGAGAATACTGGACTACACACAGAGAGAGAGAGAGAGAGAGAGAGAGAGAGAGGAGCGAGAGAGAGAGAGAGAGAGAGAGAGAGAGAGAGAGAGAGAGAGAGAGAGAGAGAGAGAGAGAGAGAGAGAGAGAGAGAGAGAGAGAGAGAGAGAGAGAGAGAGAGAGAGAGAGAGAGAGAGAGAGAGAGAGAGAGAGAGAGAGAGAGAGAGAATATCGAATATGCTCATGGATATCTTGTGCTTAGGTAAAACAGTAAATCAGGCATTAGTAGGTTTATGATCAAGGTCATAAGCCAAGCGGTACATTAGCTAGATGAATGCAGAGTAGAAATAGGTGTGTGACGTACGCTGGAGGGCTATCGCCACAGAATTTCCCGATCCTCTTGGCATCATTAATCTCTGCCCCATTAAAAATGGCCACATAGTCATAGCGGCAGTAGTTGTCTCTTTCCACATCGAACTTCTCAAATTTCACCTCAATGATCTGTGTTGGTGGACAGGTTACATAGAACACAGGTCACACAGAACACAGGTTACATAGAACACAGGTTACAAAGAACACATGTTACATTGAACACATGTTACATTGAACACATTAGTTTCAGCCCACATTCTGAAGGTGCATTTCATTGTGCATCACTAACCAAGAGCAAACCACTTAGGCGATCTCAATCACTCTCAATTGTGTCAAGTTGAACTGTGAGTAAAGTAAGACCCTGTGGTTGTAGACTAACACTCACCTGGTTCTTAGGAGCCACTATGTGCCATGAGCAGGTGACCCCAGCGGGGTAGTCCTTCTCGGGCCAGTTAGGCGTCTTAAAGGACCCAGAGGGTTTATCCAGACGACCGCCACAGTACTGATCCCCTGGTGGGTGCAAAGTCAAACCCCAACATTTAGTTATACTACCCAGATAGTACTGCTTCACATGCTATTCATTTGAAGCTCCACTGGACATCCTCCTGTGACTGTGTTTATGTGCAAGATATATCTTTTCCATTTTAATGTTGAAGGACGGAATGTTGTGCACGTGCATGACATAATTCCATAATGGCACTAACATTTTTGAATGTAGGCTCTTATCTCATGCTTCCTTTATTATGAGTAACTAAAGAAGACATCTGTCTGTCTCTCTGCCTTGGTCCCCTGCTGCAACCACACAAGCTGCTTGACTGGCAAGGGATCTGTGGATCTTTAAAAACCATGGCTGGATCTCCTGTAACATGTAGTTAGTCGCTACAGCTGAGCTCCCAGCCTCATGACTGGCAGACGGACAAGTCCAATTTGACTCTGTAACTAAAATAAACATATGGAGGAGTGCTGTGTGGTGCTTTTCAGTTTCAACCAGCCACTCCCAGGAACAGGGAGAGATGGAGAAACCAGTCTATCTGCTCTAGCATCTGGTGTGTGAAGAACACCAGTCTATCTAAACTTACAGACCCAGCGGCATTCTAGCTTTCAGCTACTGTAGAGGTACGGTGACAGAGAGAAGGTACAGTGAGGGAAAATAGTATTTGATCCCCTGCTGATTTTGTACGTTTGCCCACTGACAAAGACATGATCAGTCTATCATTTTAATGGTAGGTTTATTTGAACAGTGAGAGACAGAATAACAACAAAAAAATCCAGAAAAACGCATGTCAAAAATGTTATAAATTGATTGGCATTTTAATGAGGGAAATAAGTATTTGACCCCCTCTCAATCAGAAAGATTTCTGGCTCCCAGGTGTCTTTTATACAGGTAATGAGCTGAGATTAGGAGCACACTCTTAAAGGGAGTGCTCCTCAACTCAGCTTGTTACCTGTATAAAAGACACCTGTCCACAGAAGCAATCAATCAATCAGATTCCAAACTCTCCACCATGGCCAAGACCAAAGAGCTCTCCAAGGATGTCAGGGACAAGATTGTAGACCTACACAAGGCTGGAATGGGCTACAAGACCATCGCCAAGCAGCTTGGTGAGAAGGTGACAACAGTTGGTGCGATTATTCGCAAATGGAAGAAACACAAAATAACTGTCAATCTCCCTCGGCCTGGGGCTCCATGCAAGATCTCACCTCGTCGAGTTGCAATGATCATGAGAACGGTGAGGAATCAGCCCAGAACTACACGGGAGGATCTTGTCAATGATCTCAAGGCAGCTGGGACCATAGTCACCAAGAAAACAATTGGTAACACACTACGCCGTGAAGGACTGAAATCCTGCAGCGCCCGCAAGGTCCCCCTGCTCAAGAAAGCATAGTCTGAAGTTTGCCAATGAACATCTGAATGATTCAGAGGAGAACTGGGTGAAAGTGTTGTGGTCAGATGAGACCAAAATCGAGCTCTTTGGCATCAACTCAACTCGCCGTGTTTGGAGGAGGAGGAATGCTGCCTATGACCCCAAGAACACCATCCCCACCGACAAACATGGAGGTGGAAACATTATGCTTTGGGGGTGTTTTTCTGCTAAGGGGACAGGACAACTTCACCGCATCAAAGGGACGATGGACGGGGCCATGTACCGTCAAATCTTGGGTGAGAACCTCCTTCCCTCAGCCAGGGCATTGAAAATGGGTTGTGGATGGGTATTCCAGCATGACAATGACCCAAAACACACAGCCAAGGCAACAAAGGAGTGGCTCAAGAAGAAGCACATTAAGGTCCTGGAGTGGCCTAGCCAGTCTCCAGACCTTAATCCCATAGAATATCTGTGGAGGGAGCTGAAGGTTTGAGTTGCCAAACGTCAGCCTCGAAACCTTAATGACTTGGAGAAGTTCTACAAAGAGGAGTGGGACAAAATCCCTCCTGAGATGTGTGCAAACCTGGTGGCCAACTACAAGAAACGTCTGACCTCTGTGATTGCCAACAAGGGTTTTGCCACCAAGTACTAAGTCATGTTTTGCAGAGGGGTCAAATACTTATTTCCCTCATTAAAATGCAAATCAATTTATAACATTTTTGACATGCGTTTTTCTGGATTTTTTTGTTGTTATTCTGTCTCTCACTGTTCAAATAAACCTACCATTAAAATTACAGACTGATCATGTCTTTGTCAGTGGGCAAACGTACAAAATCAGCAGGGGATCAAATACTTTTTTCCCCTCACTGTATATAGGGAGGCACCAGACCAAAAAAATTCCACTAACTCATTCGGGGAAAAGTAACGTCACCGGGTCAGAAGAGGAAGGGACGGCTTAACGCTGACCTGTCTGGCCCTAGAGCGCTCCATCCAGAAAACGAGCCGTGAAGAATTCCTCGTCATGCTGTGAAATGTGTAGAGATTCACCTCCTCAAGCAAGCTTTAAGTCAACAGGTCTCGTCTTAACTGCGCAAGAGGTCTGAACTGAAAGAGCAGTGGTACTTTATCTTACCAAGCAGAAGTCAAACTTTTCCTTGACCTGCTATCCGTTGGGAGTCATTTATTTAGCTAGAACTGCCTTTTAGTCTCAGATGTAAATAATTGCCCTCTCAGATCTCTTCATCTGTGTATTAGTATTATTACAGTGACACGATGCAATGACCTTGCTGGGGCAGCTAGCGATTAAGAGGCTTGTTAATTAGCTCGTTAAAGTGTGACCCTTGGCCCTAAACACGCACACACATTTCTGATGTCTTTACAATGTGGAGTCAGAGCAGAGTCATGGCTAGGGCTCAGTCCCTAATGCTCTGTTGAACATGCTTGGGTAGAGGCTGGATAATGATGACTGAAATTGTCCCTACATAACTACATCCAGGGGTACAACAACTTAGAGATGACACAACCCCTCTTCAACCCACACAGTGGTTCGTGGCCCGGCAGGTAGCCTAGAGGTTAGAGAGGCAGGCCTGCAACCGGCGGGTAACCGGTTTGACTCTCAAGTTCAACAGAAAAAATCTAGTAGAATCCTAGATCATAGATGCCATCGCCTGCCACTGTGCCATTGAGCAAGGCACGTAACTCTTAAAAACTGCTACATTCTTCTTCTATTCTTCTTCTGCTTACCTCTCTCATGCGGCTGGCCAGAAGAGTACACTGCCAGGAAGCCACTCCCGGCCGTGTTGGCATCAGACACCATCTGAATGAGCATCTTGTTGCCGGTGGAGACCAGGGCACCTGGCCTGAATGTCCCACAGAAGCGGCCCAGCCTCTGGCCACTCACATGGCCACTGTAAACATCCACGTAGTCATAGCGACACAGGTTGTCACTCTCCAGGTCAATGAAGCGGAAGGACAGGACCACCACTTTACCCTCAGGGACCTGGGGACAACATTCAATCATATACAATATACAGTTCAATCTATACAATCACATAAGGGGCATATGTGACAACTCATGTAAGAGGAAACAAATCTTCCTCTGATATGGAATGAAATAAATGAATGAAACTATATGAAACTCATTCCCCTCTTTTCAAATCAACATCACCATCTTCAATTAACAGTACAAGTCAAAGCATTCCAAGTCTAAATCTAGCAATGATACATATATTATTAACAAGTAACAAACATACAGGACTTCACTGTTGGTGATTATTTCCTTGACTTACCTTTAATTCGTTGCAGCCATGTGACCATGTTGTGTGTTAATAAAAATGCCAAGCAGGCAGCTCAAAGTGCCTGAGGGGTGCTGTGTGGCCAGTAGTCAAATACCAGACTACCAATTAGGCCTACACAGTTAGGGTTGGTGAATTAGTATCTCATTGCAGTTTATTAGGCCTACAGAAACATTGCGTCATTTCAGTTCTCTGATATGGGTGTTGTTAACTGTTAAACATGGATCATGTATTTACAGTAGGCTACAAGTATGTTTGACTCACCGTGATTCTCCAAACACATTTGGTATTTGGGGGGTACACCCCTGGATACCCCGGGCTACCAATGACCCCAGAATCCCCCGTTATATTCCCTCCGCATGTAAACGTTGGTCTGGAAACATCGAGAAAAAATATTTTAGACACTTATCATTCTAATACAAATATGTAACCTGTGCTATCATGGAATCTGGAAAGGAGCAGAAGCCTTGGCGTTAATGGTTGGTGTTCATTCTTGGGTTGTCTCGGCAATGCGCCAATGTGCGTCCTCATGCTTACAGCGCAGACTGCAGATTCCACCAAAATAACAACTCCTCAGTTATTATGAACAATTGAACATCATTGATGCAGTTCCTTCATTCATTGTGCCGTAGGCTAACGGATCCTTGGCACCTCATGATAAGGCTTTGTAGGATATTGTACACACGTGTTTATTCTAACAAATAGCCTAACGCAGAGCCAAAAATAATCGATTGTTAAATAAAAGTGAAGAGGTACCTCCGTTGTGACTGCGCGCAGACTTCTGTCAAAAACAGTACACTCCATGCGCAAAAAATACTGCATATTCTCAACATTGTCGGGTGAACTGACCAGGCACCACTTCGCCTGTTTTCGACCCGTGGCATGAAGGACATTGTATTCAGTCGCTCGAGCGGTGGGGAAAAGTACCCAGAAGTTCCTGGAGGGAGTTTCGCAGGCTGCAAGCTGTAGCACGGAGATGAATATAGCGTTTGTTCTGCGTGGTAGGAGGGAGCAGTCGACAGGCAGCTGCCTTTTTCCAAAACCTGGGATCAAAGACGCATTATAAATATTGGGGTGGAGGGAGTATGGGGGGAGTGGGGGACTCTTGCTTTAGTCTATTACCACACCTGGCAAAACCTACCTTGGGTAAAATAATGTGAATATCCTTTGTGAAAGATTTATTCAAGGCACAGAGTTCAGGTGATCATAAGGAATATATGGTCATATGTACAAACTGTATGCACTTTGCACATAGGCTGTTTGTATGTGCTCTTCAGAATAAAATACATTTAAAAACAAGTGAATAGCCTAATGAATAAATAAATGCAAAATAGGCCTAAACGACAAAAATAGACTATTACAGTACATTCATATATATTACAATATTTACAGTATAGATTCCAGAATGTGCCCTTATGCACTAATATGTGCAATGTGCTATCTATTAGCCTACTTACACCTAGTGACAGACAGACCGAAAGACAGACAGACAGACAGACAGACAGACAGACAGACAGACAGACACACACACACACACACACACAGACACAGACACAGACACAGACACACACACACACACAGACACACACACACACACACACACACACACACACACACACACACACACACACACACACACACACACACACACAGATGGCGCCGCTATGGACGGCACTATGGACGGCACTCGTCTTGCCGGTTCCTGCTTATGGATCTTTTTGCGTTAATTATTACTTTGTTTGCTTTTCTAAAATGTTTATCTCATTATGCCGCTATGGACGGCACTATGGACGGCACTCGTCTTGCCGGTTCCTGCTTATGGATCTTTTTGCGTTAATTATTACTTTGTTTGCTTTTCTAAAATGTTTATCTCATTATACTGAGCCATTTACTTTATGTTCGTATTCTTATCCTTTAATAGTTCTTATTGGTATTGCATTGTCGAGAAGGAACCTGCAGGTAAACATTTCGTTGGACGATGTATACCATACGTATCCAGTATACGACTAATACAAATCTTGAAACACACGTAATGAGACAGATCACACAGAGAGTAGGCTATAAATGGCACCATCTAGTGGACCAAATTAAGCATCGCTTTTCAAATACATGTTTTCAGGTTGTCTAATTCTGAATATGTAATATTGGCTTGAAAAATCTGATTAAAAGCCATACATCTACAGGTCATCAATAGTACAAAAAAAAAATTACGAATGGGATTTACAGTAGGTTGATGTAGTTATTTTTATCCATACATTTATTATTACACGGACACCATTGAAGCATAATGGGTTTATGTTTTCTTTGTAAATAAAACGTATCGATAGGCATCCATATTTCTGTATTCGACTATTTTCAAGTAGGTGAAAAAAACGTATCCAACAATCGGTAATCGATTAGAGTTAGCACAACCAAAATGGCGGACAGAACGCCTGGTGGTTCGCAGAAAGACAGCGCAAAGGTGAATTTATTAAATCGATATTTACTTGATGCATTGGCTATTAAATGCTATAAGAACTGTTTGTTGTAGTTATTAACGTTGTGGTTATGAACGTTGTACAGCTGTTGCCATATATGTTCCCATTTATAAGGACAAACTACGAACAGACCACGTAGCTAACGCTAGCTAAAGGCCCGAATCACCGGTATTTTTCCTGTTCCAAACATTGCACTGATTTCGCAATGTGTTTGCATAGTTAGCTAATCTAGCAGCTAGATACTGGTAACTGCGATGGCAATTGTTTACATAACTAACTAGTATGTTTGAGTTGGTGTGTGATTTTGGTTGTCGCAACGTGGAGTATAAATAGTCGCTACTAGCAAGCTACGGTTAGCAAACTCCACCCTGCACGAGTCCTTTGGCTTTGCCGCCTTGTGAAGTAGTGGTGAAAAACAGTCGGACCCACCGTAGGCTTACTGACTGCTAGCTAGGTAGCCAACTATCTCACTGCTAACAGCTACTGGCAAACTAATATCCAATTCAACAACACATCATTAATTAGCAATAGTTCGCTATAGGCTAGCTAACTCACTATTGCAACAAGCTGTCGCCGCTACTCCAGTGTGTATTAATTAGTGAAATTCCTTTGCAAAACCGTTGGTATGTTGCAAAACGTTTTGAAATGGAAACCGTTTACTCAAGAACCAAACGGAAGCAAACAAAGCATACGAAACGGGCGGGACCTACCTGTATTTGTCCAATAGAAACGGTCGTTTTCGTTGCAAAACATTTTCGGTTTGGAGTTTTGCAACGGAATTCGACTAATGAATATAGCCCAATTACATTAGCTAGCTAACTTGGCTGCATTACAGCTTTGCCTGACGGGTCAGGTGGTCAAGTGTGCTAGTAAAACTAATGCATTTATTAATGAGATCGCGCTAGCAACCTCAAGGGAAATACACAAGTTATCTTTTTTTTTTTTTTATATTGTAACTAACTAGCTACTGTGACATGAGTGTATTTAAGTTTTGTTTTGTTTACATTTGTAGGCGCTGCTGGAGAGCAAGTTGAAGTCCTTCAGTATTGGCAAAATGGCCGTGAGTAAGAGGACCCTAAGCAAGAAGGAACAAGAGGATATCAAAAAGAAGGTAAGACTAAATATAAGCATATTTCAAGTTACACTACAGTGGCAAATGCACCTTACATTTACATTTTAGTCATTTAGCAGACGCTCTTATCCAGAGCGACTTACAGGAGCAATTAGGGTTAAGTGCCTTGCTCAAGGGCACATCGACAGATTCTTCACCTAGTCGGCTCGGGGATTAGAACCAGCGACCTTTCGGTTACTGGCACAACGCTCTTAACCACTAAGCTACCTGCCGCCCCACCACCTTGCCTTTGATATGAACTTCGTGCTCATTAGGGCACGCAGTAACAAAATGTTTTGCAAAGGAAAATAAAATTAGTTTTTTATTCCTATTTTAAATTGTTTGTTGTCTAATAAACATGACCCTGATGTTGTGTCATGGGCTATGAGAGATGATGATGGTCTTGGTCTGGTCCTTGGCAGGAGGATGAGCGGGCAGCTGCAGAGATCTATGAAGAGTTCCTGGCCGCGTTCGAGGGAGGGGAGGGCAAGGTCAAGGCCTTCGTCCGGGGGGGCATTGCTAATGCAACGAAAGGTACATAGAACCATCTCAACCTTCATAAACTGCACAATATTATCTGGGATATGTTTAGCTAAATATTAAATGTTTAGATATGTTGTGTAGTAGGGTTGGGCAGTCAAATGACCAATTTCCGTCCGTTGTCTCTGTGTATGGATAAATACAGTTGTAATCTATTGTATTGTACATCATTCTAGTAAGAAACTACACTAACTTGTGTTTATGTACTGTATGTTTCTTCCTACAGAGGAGGCTGCTTCTGATGACAAGAAGGGAAAGCTGTATAAACCCAAGTCACGCTTCGAAACAGCAGCAGCACCGAAAAGCAACTTCCTGCCTTTGGAAACCCCTCCACAGTTTTTAACATTAGATAAAAGACATGTATGTATCATCGTAATCAACATTTATTTTACTGTTGTTAAACTAACCAAATAGCTAGTCCTTTTACCGGCCTCTACAAAAATTAATACTTGTTTTGTTGTTTATCTTCCTTTCAGACACTTAAGAAAGCAAATGAAAAGGAAAAGAAGAAGAGTAACCTAGAGCTCTTCAAGGAAGAACTTAAACAGTAAGCAATTTCACATCCCTCACCTTTTGCTCCATGTACTCAACCTGGACTCAGGGGTAGACGTAACATAGTAAATAGAAATCCGAGATACTCAGAATAGTATGATATCTTACAAATTACAAATTGGATGATATGTTACGAATTGCAAAACGTATGATATGTTACCAATTCCAATTTGTTGTGGCTAATGTTAGTTAGGTGGCAATGTGGCTAATGCTAACATTTGTTGTGTTAGGGTTAAGGTTAGGGGAAGGGTTAGCTAACATGCTAAGTAGTTGCAAAGTTGCTAAAGTTGCCGGTGATGGTATTCGAACACACAACCTTTGGGTTGCTAGACATTCTCGTTATACGCCCACCCATCCACTTTTGCCTTAAGCAGCCTTCTGTCTTATGTAACCATACCAAAAATAACATATCATACTCATTTGAGTGTCCCGGATTTACATGTACTATGTTACGTCTAGTCTGAGACCAGGCTGATGTACTTAGCATTGCACTGGATTGCATAATCTAATATTCTCTGTCTCTCCCAGAATACAGGAAGAGAGGGATGAAAGACACAAGATGAAAGGCAGAGTCAGTCGATTCGAACCTCTCTCCGGGATGGAGGGAAAACGCTCCTCATGTAAGTGTCTGCCAGGGTTCGCACAAGGTGCTTGAGGCGCTTAAAGTACTTGAATTTGGCACTCTGAAATTCAAGTACTGGTATACCTTGAAAATCAGACATTTTCTGAAGTTGGTACTTGAATTAAAATGAGTAGGGAACATGATCAAATATGTTTATGAAAAATGTATTGGTCTTGCAAATTAATTTCCAGGCAGACTACCAAGTTTTATTTCCTCACATGTTTCGCGCTGTGGTTGCCAGGCGAGCTCGCTCATTCTACCCACACTCCCACTCAGCCAGGCAGGTACAGAACTGACTGATTAAGTGCGAATGGACACATTTTGGGATCTTTTATTTCAGCTCATGAAACATGGGACCAACAGTTTACATGTTACGTTTTATATTATTGGTCAGTATAGTTTACTCACTTTTTTTCACCACTACATCGCTGGACCCAACCAACCCATACTGTGTAAGGTGCAAAAAATGTGACTTTGACATTGCGAGCATGGGTGAATCAGCCCTGAAGAGACCCATGAAGGGGGAAAGACACAACGCTGCATCCTGCGCTGGCGCCAGTTCTACATTGTCACTTTTCTTCTACAACAACCTCCAGAGCTTTTTTGCCAATCGCCTCATTCACGGGCGCCTGCAATATTCTGCTTTATCAAGCGGCAGCCGTGCTCATGCCGTTCTGGTTGCAGTTCACGTGCCGTTTTCCTCACACAGCTCACCCGCCCTTCTCCCGACCGTCGACACTAAAGCTGCCAGTCATAAGCAAGATGCTTTTTCGTAGCTATTAAGTAGTCTATTCCCAAATGCCCAATAAAAACAGTAATTAAGCTGGAGTTGCATAGTAATGCGAATAGGAAATGTGTGTTCACCAGTAGGCATGTCTCAACTTTGCTCATCACTACTCAAATGACAAAATCATCATTACTGACTTACGACTCATTTATGTAGTAAATAAGTAGCGAAACAACGTATTATTGAGTAGAACTTGTAAGGTACTGATGAATACTACTTTTTTTTTTTTTTTTCATGAGGTTGTGATGATATACTGCCATCTGGTGGCAACTAGAAACAATGGCATAAGAACTATTACAAATTGATGGTCCTTCAAAATAAATAATATTGAAAAAGTCCTTGAAAGTCCTTGAATCTGACTTGCCACTGTCTGTAG
This sequence comes from Coregonus clupeaformis, assembly GCF_020615455.1. Taxonomy (NCBI): domain Eukaryota; kingdom Metazoa; phylum Chordata; class Actinopteri; order Salmoniformes; family Salmonidae; genus Coregonus; species Coregonus clupeaformis. The sequence continues at coordinate 44,102,991 of NC_059225.1, forward strand.
GAACCCAGGTCTGCTCTATAACTACTGACAGGGCAAGGCTAGCCTGGAATCCAAACTCATTTGCTCTGTTTCAATGGTCAAACAGAGCATATCAGTTAAGATTTCAGGCCAGGAAACCGTTAAGACTATCTAAAATACATGAAGACCCGTTGGCTCTTGGACATGCCTCCTTCCTACAGCTCTCATACTGACTGCTTCAAACCTCTACCCACTCCATTTCCTTTGCCTGGAAACAACATTTATATACTGCTTTTCTGCTTTTTTTAGTGGATGGTTCTTCAAGAAGAAACCGTCCGTCCAGTGGTAATTTGATAAATTTATACAGTGGCTTGCTTTTAATATCTAACATCTCACTAAGATTATATATTCTATAAAAGGCTTCTCCACTCTGCTCTCTCTGCAGTTCTGGATGACGCTGCACCTGGTTCCCATGACGTCGGAGACCCCTCTACAACGAACTTATATCTCGGAAACATCAACCCACAGGTAAACCTTTTTATGGTTCATAAATGGCTCATTAATGTTTTATATGCTTATTTATGCAATATGTTACATGCCTAATTGCCTATATTAGTAACTGAAATCCTACTAATATATTGCATTACAATGTAAAATGACACCAATAACAACAAGTCCACATGCCCCTCTCCCTCGGCCTCTGTTGTTGCTGTGTAGATGAACGAGGAGATGCTGTGTCAGGAGTTTGGGCGCTATGGTCCTCTGGCCAGCGTGAAGATCATGTGGCCGCGGACAGACGAGGAAAGGGCCAGGGAGAGGAACTGTGGCTTTGTGGCCTTCATGAACCGGAGGGATGCGGAGAGAGCTCTGAAGAACCTCAACGGTATTAAAGCCTTAGTTATCATCACACCACTGACCCAGCACAATGCAACTTTACTCACATTACATCAAATAACGTTTTAATGTCAAAAGATTTGAGTGTTTTTTGTCTAGCTGTTCTGCTGCCTGGTCTTTCCTTTTGCTCTGTCTGGGACATGGGACTTGTAGAGTTCACCAGCAGGTATCACATGTATATGTAATGAAAGGGACTGGTTATTCATCAGCAATGTATTTAGCAACACAAACTGGTTATAATGGTTATAGACGGCCAAACAGGACGTCAATGTTTTATTTTATTTGCAACATCAACATGACGTATTGGCATTCTTAGTGTATTCAAAATAGCAACTGATACAGTATAATTGGTAGTACATTTTTTTAAGAGTGTTTCTTCACTGTTTCCAGCGAAGATGATCATGAACTTTGAGATGAAGCTGGGCTGGGGTAAAGGCGTGCCCATCCCACCTCACCCCATCTACATCCCCCCATCTATGGTGGAGCACACCCTCCCCCCGCCCCCCTCCGGCCTGCCCTTCAACGCACAGCCCTGCGAGAGGCTGAAGAACCCCAATGCCGCCCTGCTCCCTCCGCCCAAGAACAAGGAGGAATTCGACAAGGTAACTCACCATGTCATGTTTGGGATGTTGCTGTATGCTGTATTAGGCCTGTCAGTTGTACCAGTCTTTTAATGTGTATTTGTTAGGCATAGTCCTAGTTAGGCTATTGGTCATGTAGTGAAGATTTTGCTAATATCTTCTGCTAGTCATGGGTTTATTCCTTTAAAAAATTTATACATTTTATTGACCAAACTAGGCTAGATTTATCATTTTGAGAGGTGTGTTTAGTGTATATAAAGAAATAAAGAATCAATGGTAAGTTGTGTGGGAATTTAAGAACTGTATACATTTGACCTTTAGTAAAACTGACAGCAGTAGAGGAAAGTAGTTTTTCATATGATGCAGTTTTTAATGCATTTAATATTTTTTACCTGTTGCCTTTTAACAATACTCACATATTCTATGTTTATTATCTGATGTGACTTCATATACAGACTCTGTCGCAAGCCATAGTCAAAGTGGTTATCCCAACAGAAAGGTACATGTTTTTCTTTTTTAAATTGGTGTAAAACGTAGAAAAACATCCCATAATAAATAAACCCAAATTTCAAGTTTGATCAATTGAATCACTGCATGCTACGGGGGGTCGTTCAGTATGGGTGAGCAATGGTTGAGACTAGCAGACGTAGGCTTATAACCCCATCAGGTTCATGTTAGTAGACTACAAGATACTCACTCCCACAGCCCAGCTTTCTGCCACCACACAGTGTCCATATGTTCTTCCTTTCACACATTCATCCAACACTCCCTCCAAACAGCAATACAGTCCATGGACCACCATGCCATTACTTGTCTGACGGTATAGAGGTCATCAAAGGAATTTTTACCACCATATCACCACTTGTCAGTAGTCACATGTAGGCTAATTATATCCATGTTATGATGCTAGCTACATAATACAGTCACATGTCATACATACCATGCTGGCTGTGGTTAGGTTGTTTAGACTGAGTGACAGGTCTTGCCCTCTGACTATTGCTCACTCCCACCGACACGCCCCCTTGGCCTCTGTCACCCAGTCACGGGCTCAGCAACACCTGGCCCCAGCTCTCCAATCCAAACCTCCCATTAGTCTCAGTGACCTTTGACATTGGCCTTGGTGAGCAGCACAAGTTGAACTGTCTGCGGCAGCGAGGGACCTGAAAGCATCATGGGATGGATTGGGAAAGTATACAGCATTTTACCCACCATGCATTGGTACGATCGGCTCCAATACTATATGGTAAATGTGATTTGCGTTGTCTACAAATAAATGAAAGACATCCTTTGTTGTTTTGTTGGCCACTTTAGGCTAATTTGTCCAACATGCTCCATTATTAGGTCGCTCTTAAAATTTCCTAAGGATCTTAGGCCTAATTCACCCCATTTGCACATTTTGTATTTATTCATACATCATTATGTAGTAAGATCATATGACCAGTAGAGGGCCTTTTGTTATTTAGCCTGTTTAGGCCAACAATCCTATACTGCTTTGGTTCTTCATGCGAGTCAGTCAAGAAGAGTTGTTAGGCTGGCTTTGACAGGCTCTGTATGGGCTGATGGGTCACTCAATACAGAGTCACTCAAACCTCTCTCAAACATTATTTATCTTATCCAGCTTCACTGTCCTCCCTTCCTTATAGTCTTTACTGTGGGGAGATGGTAGTTAGCGTTGCCTATTATCTTGACTTAGAAAAATCCATGCACAATTTTATAACTAGTGGAAGTACTAACTAATGTTAGTTTTAGGCAGCTAATGGCTCTTAAAATTGCTGTTAGGTGCTCTTAGCATTTCTGAAATTATAAGGTCTGAAACATTTAGGAATATGTTTCTTCCATCATTCGTACAAATTAAACATTTTAACACATTCGATTAGTTAAGCTAATCAAACACAATGTAAGAAATAGTTCAAGTTTAATTAAGTCTAGTACATGCATAGTTCCATGTCTTACACCTTCATGTGTTACTTACACTGTATGTAGGCCCAGAGGCTGTACTAGGTCAGGGCAGCAGACAGACATGCTTTGCCTTGGGGTGAAGAAGGGTCACCTGCTCTGAATCCGTTTGTTTTAACTGTGTTTTTCTTCTAGGAATTTGCTCTCTCTCATCCACCGAATGATCGAGTTTGTGGTGCGTGAGGGCCCCATGTTCGAAGCCATGATCATGAATCGAGAGCTCAGCAACCCCATGTACAGGTACGTGTCTGTCTGTCGGTGCACGTGTTTGTGTGATCACTTTTTCAGTTGGTAATGTATTGTAGTACAACAGGTTGACTGTCATTATGTTGCCTCTGTTGGTCAGGTTTCTGTTTGAGAACCAGAGCCCAGCACACGTGTACTACCGCTGGAAACTCTACTCCATTCTACAGGTCAGTATGGACCAGTCATTGTCAGGCATCTTCTGCTGCATCATATTCTTAGACCAATTGCATCCTCCCTTTTTTCCTTCTTCTTTACCACCTCTGTTATCTGTCCTCTCTCATGACTGGTTAGGTTGAACGCAGTATAGGTCAAACATGTCTGTCCTCTTTAATATTGTCACTTTTAGAAAGGAGGAAGAGGGGGTGGGGGGCTGTTGACATGCTACTATTTGATAGCCTGAACACATAACAATGTCCGTGTTAGAGAATAAGAAAGTTGTCTAATCTAATGTGAATGATGTCCAAACCTGTCCCCACAGGGAGAAGCACCAACAAAATGGCGGACGGAAGAATTCTGCATGTTCAAGAACGGCTCGATGTGGCGCCCTCCTCCCCTCAACCCCTACCTGCACGGCAACTTTGAGGAGGGGGAGGGGCCTGAGGAGGAAGAGGAGGAGCCTGGGAAGAAAGGCTGCTTAAAAGAAGAGTAGGTTCCCTGTTTATAATTTCATTACCATACCGGTATTGTCTTATGGTACTGTCACCCAAACGCTCAAGACCCTGCGATAGACTAGCATCCTGTCCAGAGGGTTGTATTTGTACATAGAGCTGCCTCACGCTACAGAAACAGATGGGCTCCTGTTGGGCCAGTCTGGCTCGGACAAGGCTACTAACTTTAACTTTTAACATTATCTATGCTGAACTCCTCTTCTTTCTTATCCCTCCCTCCCTCCAGAGAGCGTGATCAGCTGGAGGAGATGTTGAGGGCTCTGACTCCTAGGAAGGGGGACATAGCCGAAGCCATGCTGTTCTGTCTGATGCATGCCGAGGCTGCTGAGGAGATCGTAGAGTGTGTCACAGAGTCCCTCTCCATCCTGAAGACACCACTCCCCAAGAAGGTAAACTAAATGAAAACAAGTGCCATACTATATTATATCGGGAACTTTCTTCTTCGATTTTGTATTGCATGTATATAGTGTAGATTTTGTGTGTTTTGTATGCTGACCTCACAAAATGAATTTCCATGTAAATGGACAAGAACATTTATTTACTCAGTCACAACCTTAACAAAAACTGCTACTTATGTTTTGCCGTCCCTCGAGTTTGTTGCTTTTGTAGCTACAGTTTTGCCTTGTTATTTGGTTTGGAAAGAGCTTTGAGTGGCACGTGTAAAATAAATGAGTGTTATAATTATTCCGTTCTGTTAGGGAGGACTGGCCAGTTTGTCTAAATGTCTTATAATAATTCCTTCCTTGTTTTTCAGATTGCACGGTTATATCTTGTCTCTGATGTGCTGTACAACTCATCTGCTAAAGTAGCCAACGCATCTTACTACAGAAAATAGTAAGTAGTTGAGTTTGGGTTCAGGGGTTGTGATGGTTGCTTGTGACTGACTGACTGGGTGATGAGGACCCTGCTTGTTTATGGATTGCGTAACTTTGCAGTATACATTATTGGCATTATTAAAGATGTTTTCCTGCGTAAGTGAATGTTAAACTTGTCCCTGACACAGCTTTGAGACCAAGCTCTGCCAGGTCTTCTCTGACCTCAATGCAACGTACAAGACGATACAGGGTCACCTCCAGTCTGAGAACTTTAAGGTATGTTCCATTGTATATATTTTCAGATCAAAATTTGAATCATGTTACCTACACCTATCTTTAAGAACTGCACAATTCTTTCAGGGCCCCTATCCACAAAGCATCTCAGTCCTGATCTAGGATCTGTCCATACAATCGTAGTCATTATGGTCTAAAATGAAAAACTGATTCTAAATCAGCACGCCTACTCTGAGATGCTTTGTGCCTAGGGTTTAGGTGCTAGGAATTGCTTCTGGACAGGTTATTACCGTTTCACCTATATAATGTTGTATATCCTCTTGGCCAACAGCAACGAGTGATGTCGTGTTTCCGTGCGTGGGAGGACTGGGCCGTGTACCCAGATCCCTTCCTCATCAAGCTGCAGAACATCTTCCTGGGTCTAGTCAACCTGGCAGCTGATAAGGAGACTCCCACTCCCATCACAGTAGAGGTCAGCTAGCATACTCTTCTTTTCTGTTCTTTCTCCTGATGCTGCTACCTAATGCTTTCTAACCTTGTTGTTAGACGAGTTGAAATTGTGTGATGGTTTGTAAATGGTGTGTGATGGTTGGAGAATGTTTTCATCATTTGAAAATGTGTTGTGGATTGAAAATGTTGTCTGAAGGTGTGAGAATGTTATGATTTGATCATGTTGACAAAGTGTAACGTTGCCCACGCAGCACTACTGCGCTAATAACTGTTAGAAGCTTATTTTGTAAATATATTCGTAAACCACTCCACTTCTCCTTCCAACAGAAACCATCAGTTGAACACCCTGGTCTACTGGCCCAGCCTGAGCCAGCGGAGGACATTGACGGGGCCCCCATCGGGGAGGATATGGACGGGGCCTCTCTGGAGGACGTGGATGGGGTCCCTATAGGGCTGGATGGAGGGACCATGGTGGACGGAGCCCCCCTAGGCGGAGCCCCCCTTGACGGAGCCCCGCTGGGGATGGATGATCTGGATGGAGTGCCCATCAAGGCCCTGGAGGAGGACATAGACGGAGTGCCCTGTGAGTGGCCTTATGACCTCTATACTACCACATCCACATAGGGATTATTAAGGGATACTTCTTTCCCCAAAGAACACAATTACATATTTGTTTCCTTACCTTGTCAGCAGTCTATGAACTAACCCTGACCTCGGGACTGGAGGCCATTTTTCTAACCTTGTTCTCCTTGTCTTTTAGTGGATCATGCTGCGGCCAAAGCAGCATCCTTTAAAGTAGCACCTTCAAAATGGGAAGCAGTGGACGAGTCTGAGCTAGAAGCACAGGGTGAGTGAGACCACAACTACAGGCTACTTTCTACCAAGCTATGATTCCACTTCAAAGTGTCCTAATCATGTTTCTATGGCAACTTTCTACCAAGCTATGATTCCACTTCAAAGTGTCCTAATCATGTTTCTATGGCAACTTTCTACCAAGCTATGATTCCACTTCAAAGTGTCCTAATCATGTTTCTATGGCTAGTTTCTACCAAGCTATGATTCTGTCCTACTTCTCTATCTGTCTCCTCCTCAGCCGTGACCACCTCTAAATGGGAGATCTTTGAGCAGCCAGAGGAGAAGAAGGACGAGGGTGACAGTGATGATGAGGATACCAAGAGTTCCCGGTCAGAAGAGCCTCAGAGTTACCCCAACCCCATCAGAGACGACTTAGACTCCAAGACCAAGCACTCTGAGATGAATGAAGACAGACGCACCAAGCTCCGGGAGATAGAGGTAAACTAGTCAGCATTTTACTGGAATCACAGAGTACACAACAGGTTATTTAGATAGCTGAAAATAAACAACCACAGCTCTGAGTTGTTTGTATATTTGTATTTTTAATTTCTTTGGGCTAAATTGATTCAAAGAAGTTTGGTTTCCTTCACTTGTTCAATGGCCACACCCTGAAAGTTGACCCTGTTGTATTTATATCTAAATGTTAACATATTTGTTTTATTATATTGTTTGTTATTTTCTTCCAGGTCAAAGTGATGAAGTTCCAGGATGAGTTGGAGTCTGGGAAAAGGCCCAAGAAGCCTGGCCAGACTCTACAAGAGCATGTGGAACACTACAGAGACAAACTGTTACAGAAGGTATTACGTACTTACTAACCTCATCCTCTTGGTTCCTGTTCTATTGTTTCCCAATGTTATGGGGACCCTCTATTAGATTCATTAAGGTCATTGCTATTGACCTTTTATATCCAGCTATTACAGACGGTATGTGGCACCATGCCATCTGTTATCTGATGAAGTACTGTCATTGCTGTTTACCTCTATCTGAAGTATCCTCTTGAAAATGTTTCTAAGCTACGAACTTCAGTTTATATCAAGGTATTTGATATCCCTGGACTCCCTGGAAAACAGTGGCAGTTGTTAATGCGTGGACTATTCTAGCGAAATAATTAAAAAGGAAGTGAATTTGGATAATGTTGGTTTACATTCAATAATATAAAGTTGACACCTTGTCTCTTTGTTTTGCAGGAAAAAGAAAAGGAGAAAGTGGAAGGAGAGAAAGAGAGGGAGAAAAAGGACAAGGAGAAAAGCGAAGCTCGCTCTAAAGACATCAAGAAGGAGAAGGAGGAGTCTACTCCGACCAGGAAAGACAGGTTAGTCCCTCGTACATTGTGATGCATTCATTAGAGACATGATGACATTAGTGGCTGTATGTGGTTGGATAGCAGGGGGAAACTATGTGGTAGAGCTGTGTAATGGGTTCCTATTATAATCAGAATAGATCCTAGGAAATGACTTAAACAAAGGACCCAACTCATGATCAGGGTTAAAGTTCATTCAAATGCACCCTTGAAATACAGGGGCAGTTTAGGGTTCCTTGAAAAATAGATTCATATATCAATGGGATTCACCTAATAAAAACTAACTTATACCAAGTCGGTGTATGATCAGTGCTGACTAAAGAATCTTTCATCCGCCGATGTCGTCGTCTCTGACAGGCGTGGCATGTCTCCTGTGGTTGCTAGGAAACGGCGCCACAGTGGCTCGCCCTGCAGCCCCCCACGGAGCAGCAGTAGACGGGTGCGCTCCCCATCCCCCCGCTCGGAGAGGTCAGAACGCTCTGAGCGCCTCTACTCCAAGGACGTAGTGTCATCACGATCCCGCTCCTCCCACAAAGACTCCCCTCGAACCACCATCACCAAGAAGTCCTCCAAAAGGTACTAAATAATCTAATGTCTTTAAAACATTCTTCTAAAAGTACCACGTTTATCTTTATTGTACTTATCCTGGTCTTTCTGGCTCTACTGTTTTGAGAATAGTGTTGATCTTCTCTTGACATTGGAGAGGAAAATAAACTGTTAATTGTATTTGTATTTGATTGACATAGTCTTTGAGGTGGGCTAACTTCCAGTAACTTCCCCAAGACCATTGCAGCTTGGTTCTCCTGGTGGCCCTCTGACTGGACAGTCTGTTTGTTCTCTCCCCCAGGTCTCCCTCGTTACCCCGCACGCCCAAACGTTCCCGGAGGACACGCTCCAGAACACCCAAGAAATCTGCCAAGAAATCACGTTCAAAATCACGGTCCCCACACCGGTCCCACAAGAAATCAAAGAAGAGTAAACACTGACGAATCACCCACCCCTCGTTCTCCCCTCTCCATCCCTCTGCTGTGATGTATAAATAAAATAAAGAACTGGAGTGGCAGCTCAGCTCCCTGCCTGAATGTTCCTGTGAAGAAGAGGATGATTAACAGGAGAAATGGTCATGCACAGGTTGAGATTCAATGGATCGAGCAATGTTGCCATGTAGGGTCTAAATGGATCCAGCCGGGTTGCCATGTTGGGTCTAAATGGATCAAGCCGATGCTGTTTTATATTGTAAAAAAATTAAATAAGATAATGATCTGGATGTGTGTCCTGCCCACTCCCCCCACCGCCCAATGGGGTTCATCCTCGTGGTAGACCACACCTCCTGTACCAAGTGTGAAGATGACTAGTCTTATTACCATGCTGTAGTTTTCTTTTTTGTAGTTCACAATTAATTAAAAGGATTCATAATAATATAATATCTTGTTAAACTTTTTGCATTGTAAATCGAAAATGAAAGCTGAGGACAAGCACTGGAAGTTCTCCCCCTGCTGTTTCAGTCCATTTTCCTCCATTTGGTGCCTAATGAACGCAGCCCAGATTTGTTGAGCATTGGTATTTATTTAAAACACATGGCTGTAATGGTAGTGAGAGTCCTACGTTTTCACAGTTGTCAAGCTGTGGTGGAGACTGAGGGAAACGAGAGAACATTTGGGGCTCTGAACTGTACATGACAATACTGAAAATATAGAACCCCAACTGCTTCAAATGTGTCAGGGTGAGATCATCCTTTGTAGAAATAAAAGTATAATATGATGTGTGTTGTAACTTAGACTACACAAATCTTTAAAGCAATAACAACCATTTGAACATTTGAAATTATGATCACAGTGCATTGAGTTCACTCCCTGCTGGGTGTAGAGACCCTAGACCTGTCAGTGGTTAGACTATGGTGGACATATGGACACTCAATCACGTTGAACTCTGAGGGGTTAGATGTCTTGATAAGTTGCCATGGCCAACAAGTAAATTGTATAAATATTATCTACCCTGCTTAAACTTGAGCAAACAGGGATATTTGAGTATTGCTACAGTCACTAAAACATCTACTTTATATTATACTACATATCCACTAGATGGCGGTAAGAAGCTTTACGGTTCATACATCTAGAGACTTCTTAATATACTGTATTTTGTTATTCATCTGTATGTTTATCTTTAAAGTTTGCCTACATCAATGTTTCGAGCACAGATGGCAAGCCATCAATCCTCAGTCCCTCTGACGTGTTCCTGGGAAAGAATAGATGTATTAATGTGTTATAAAATGATCGCTTACACACACACTCTGGGGGTTCCTAACACTGTAATTCATCTTACATATCGCTCACTATTTGCAACGAGCCTCTGTGAGATAGAACAGTGGTCTTTGCCAGGATAGGATATGGGGTGTTTGCTGTGTAACCGTCCCACAGGGGGAGCCCCATGCTGAATGAATGATGTGCTGTCTGTTTCCCCTGGCCTCTATCTTTCTATCTGGAATAGAGTCATTGCTTGTTTAGAGCCCAGCATCTGTCCTCACAGATCCTCAGTGGGGTTTAGACCAGGATACAATGGGAAACTCCATGATGTCGGATGTGTTGGGTCCCATCCATATATACAATACAGAGGGAAAGAGGAGAGTGTGTCCTGCTGAGACATTGGCCATTAATGCGGTCTTTTGACAGAAGGCTTGGACGAGTCTCCTCTCAGGAAGTGAGAATCAAAAGCACAGATGTGATGATCTATAGAGGATGGCCCCATAAAGACATGGGAAGAGACTGTGTGTGCTTGTCTGTGTGGCCCCTTGGATAAAAACATGGGGACAAATGACTGATTCATACAACTAATTGGTTTGGGAGGAATAGTAAACTACAAAGGAGACCATTTAAAGCCTCTGGTGTCTTGAGGTTTATGGAAGTATATAGACCCCTTGGAAAAACAATTAGTTACTGTTATATTGATACCTTGTTATGATCTATAGATCCATAGGCTACACCCCTCAAACTCAACTCTGGACCTCGAAGCCTGTGCCACTGCATTTTTTTCATTGTTCCCCTCTAGTCTGGGACTGATTTAGACCTGTGACACCAGGTGTGTGCAATGTATTATCAGGTAGAACAGAAAACCAGTAGGGTAAGAGTTGAGTATCCCTGGGCTAGACCATAAAGCACCTGATATAAGACACATTGATGGAGTTATCGTTATGTTCTTACTTATATAAGTCATAGGCTAGTTTGCATAAGTCACCTAACTTATTCCTATTTATAAAGAAGCTGTAAATACTGTACCTTGGCATCCATCTACCCATCTCTCCCGCCTCTACGCATTCCCACTCTGATCGAAAGAACACGTGCGCTCAATGTAGATTCCAATAACAATTGAACGCAGAAACAAAACAAAGCGCAAAACTAATTTACCCAAGTAGCCTATCTTTATTTTCGCAAATTCCCCACTAGTGATAATGTGTATGTCTCAAGAATTAGTTCAGTTAAAACATAAAGCTCGACCTTGGAAGTTGGGATTTCTACAACAGCCCCTCTCCGTCTCGCGATCAGAGATCTAGTCGGCTCTGCTCCCAGTAAAGGCGGTTGAAGGTCTTTGACTAGTAGGCTATTATGCCGCGTTCACGTGCTTTTGGAAACTCGGAACCTTCGTGCTAAAATGAACGTAACTTATTTGGGTGGAGCTTCCTATTGGTTGGTTCTGATTACCTACTTCCCAAGTGGGAAACTCGAGAATGGGATCATTTTTCTACAACGAGTAAGCAAGTTGAACATTTCCTAGTTCCGACAATAATGTGAACGCGGCAGACCGGTGTCGTGGTTTCCCAATGCGCTGTTTACTGAACAGTGCGCAAAGGTCTCGGTTTGGCCTCGCGACCTAGGGCTGTTTTGTAACTGCTTGGAGGTTTGCATACAAGGAGGAAAGTATGACATGATTTGCTGAAAGTTTTTCGTAGTTCATTATAATACAACTTTTTATCGGTATGTTGGCTACAATAATCATCATGTTGACAGTTTAGAAGCTTGTCTACATGTGCGGGCGCAAGGTGAGTCTTCGTGGAACGGGGAAATCGAAGGCTGCGGCTATCCCGAGACAGTTGAAAACTCAATAGAATACTACAGGCGAGGAAAATGGATGATAACAACAATGACAACGCTCGCTGCAAGTCGTCTGAGGATAACCACGGTGACTCGCCAGCTGGTAGCGGGGCAGCAGGCGATGTTGGAACTGGAGGAGGTCTAGAAGAAGTACAGATGCATCTCACGTGCCTACCGGAGCGGTACATGATGGCCAAGTTCACTTTATCAGCCTATATGCTCTGCTGGGCGTCGCTGAAACTCTACCAGGTAAGATGGTCTCACTGAAGCATTCTAAATCACTATACAGTGTTGATGACCTATGCACTCTGTTGCCCTTTTAGTTTATGCAAATCAAATCATTTTGAAAGGATAGCATATATGGTCACGTTATTATTGCCCACACCCTCTGAATAATATACTGTACTTCAGAAATATATTGACCCCCTGGAATGAAATTATCCTAGTGTTTGCTTATACAAACCTCTTCAAAGTGTTATGCAAAATGTATCCTGTTTCATGTTCTCAAATATGTGGCACTGTATATTTTTCCTGGAGGCCTACGTTTGTACTGTTCAAACAGGTCCAATTGCCGTGTGAGAAAAGCCTGCTGGTGTATGGATACTTCCATTCACTATTCATACCAATAATGCTGAAGAAAAACAACAAGCCTATTCCTAAACCAGATATCAAGCTAAAATCTTGCTCAAGAGTGTTAGAATCTCCTGCAAGTGATGTTGTCTTGTGTTTTCCATGAATTCTCACTCTTTTCTCTAAAGTGCCATGCATTCACACTCATAAAATGGGTCGCTATGGAAACTCCCTTTGGTTGGTTTTGCTGGGCTCCTGCATTCTGTTATTTTAACATGGGCCCCAATTATCAATGCATGGGAACGTTTCCCAATGATCAATGCATGGGATCGTTTCACCCTTAACCAAGCCAAGCCAACCCACTGAAACCCCCACACTTACCACAGTGAAGGGCAAGAGTATAAAATGTCAACATGTTTGGTTAGAGTTTATACATGGCACATTACAGTGTTATCTCTCTTAAATCTTAAAAGGTTGGTGAAAAGTCATTCAAAGTACCATTCCAGGCTGCCAAAAGATTTCAATAGAAACCAATTAAAACCAGAGGAGGAGCAACAGAGAGCTATATAAAATCCTGCTTTGACAAAGTTGTGATATATTGATAGTTGAGTCGTTGATTGATTAAGAGATACCTAATGTTCTAGTCTCTGTCATGTTTGCCCCATCACTGGATAGAGAGAGAATCCTATTTGTGTTGGCTGGAAGTGCAGTTGGATTACGGGGCTGCCAGAGCAGACAGCTGTGGAAGTGAACTAAAGTGTCTCATGTGGTTGGGTTCTCGGTCCTGCCCTGCCTGCCAACCCCCTCAGCTTAACTGGCTCTTTAGACAGGATACCAGTTGTCATGGTTGCAGTGCTTAGCAGCAGCATATAGGCCCTCTCAAGCACACAATCCCATTCACCCAGGGGTAAAGATATTAGGGTGCATTCGACGTGGCATCCTATTTCCCTACTTAGTGCACTACTTTTGAACCACAGAGTAATGTACTATATATGGAATAGGGTGCCATTTGGGAGTCAGACATAGAAAACACAACATAGAAAACACAACCCATATTAGATGCAGAGTTAACACACACCACGTTGATTAGATGCCATGTGTTGGACCCCTCCTCCCCACCCCCAGTAGATTACAGCTGTATTTTTAGTCATGCAGTAGCTAGGTTCATCCAAATAAAGTCAAATGTTTCCATAAATGTAATCATGGTTGGGTGTTATGGAAAAGTATGATGCTTCTAACTATTTTCCATTTTGCTCTGTTTTGATGTCTGTGTGTGTTTGTCAGTGTTATCAGTATGACAATAGGGATATGTACTTACTGTATAGGTTGTTTCCCAAATGACACCCTATTCCCTATAAAGTGCACTACTTCTGGCCAGAGCCCCATGGACCTGGTCAAAAGTAATGCAATATAAAGGGAATACGTTGCCATTTGGGACGCATGCATAATGTTGGTCTGGAACATCCATTTCCTCTTGTTTTCCCCTATAATAAACTGTCATTTGAAGATTGCAGGGACAGGGAGTGGCCTGGATCTAGTTTGTCAGGTTCTTGACATTTGCATCGGTCCATTACCCCTCTCAAATACTCTCACAGTGACTCCTAGTTTATTAAAACGTTGTCAGCAGCCTTCACCTTCTGACTTTTGCTGTGTGATCAGCCCTGTAATGGTTACTAACGCGTATCAGAGAGGAATGCTATGGAAATGAGTCTAACAGATCCACTGCACATCAGGTTGACACAGCAGTTAGTGTTATAATAACACATGACAATCAAAGGGTGGTCAGTGTCAGGAAGTGATGGGGGCCTGTTCACTTCTCTCCCTTGGGTGTAACTAACGTCACTGTGGCTTCGCCCACAGATTCCCCCTGTATAGCACTGACTGTATGTCAGGGCAAGTAAAGTCTTGTCCCAGAGGTCTCCCTAGGGCTCCCGCTACCATTCCTCACGGTGCAAGGAGTAACCACGGACACCAAGCCCAGCCAAACACACCACACCACACCACACCACACCACACACACACACACACACACACACACACACACACACACACACACACACACACACACACACACACACACACACACACACACACACACACACACACACACACACACACACACACACACACACACACACACACACACACACAAAGCCCAGCCCCAGAGCCAGTCTCATCTCAACTCATGCACAGATTCAGCTTTTCTTATCACATCAAACTCCTTAGTTCACTTTGAACTGGCTCCTCCCTGAATACCTAAGGTTATTATGGCTATGAGATATGGTAATCGGGCAGGTGTGCACTGCACATCGCTTAATTCACTGGTATGATCTGTCAATATCAAAGGTACAGTACCAGTCAAAAGTTTGGACACACCTACTCATTCTAGGGTTAACCAGCATGGCTACCACAGCATTCTGCAGCGATACGCCATCCCATCTGGTTTACACTTAGTGGGACTATTGTTTGTTTTTCAACAGGACAATGACCCAAAAACACACTTCCAGGCTGTGTAAGGGCTATTTTAGTGATGGAATTCTGCATCAGATGACCTGACCTCCACAATCAACCGACCTCAACCCAATTGAGATGGTTTGGAATGAGTTGGACTGCAGAGTGAAGGAAAAGCAGCCAACAAGTGCTCAGCATATGTGGGAACTCCTTCAAGACTGTTGGAAAATCATTCCCCATGAAGCTGGTTGAGAGAATGCCAAGAGTGTGCAAAGCTGTCATCAAGGCAAAGGGTGGCTACTTTGAAGAATCTAGTGTTTACATTTTTTTTGGTTACTACATGATTCCATATGTGTTATTTCATAGTTTTGATGTCTTCACTATTATTCTACAATGTAGAAAATAGTACAAATAAAGAAAAACCCTTGAATGAGTAGGTGTGTCCAAACTTTTGACTGGTACTGTATATATACAGGACAGGTAATTGTAATTCTGTAATAATACAGGTCACTGCCAAAATAAAAGAAACACTTGAGGAAATGATGGATACAAAGTATATTGAAAGCAGGTGCTTCCACACAGGCTTAGTTCCTGAGTTGATTAAGCAATTAACATCCCATCATGCTTAGGGTCATGTATAAAAATGCCCAGTCGCCCATTATTATGGCTACCATGGCTAGAAGAAGAGATCTCAGTGACTTTGAAAGAGGGGTCTGAAAGGAGCATAGGGAGTTTAAAAGATGTGTGTGTGTGTCTCAGTCCCCAGATCTCAACCCAATTGAACACTTATGGGAGATTCTGTAGCGGCGCCTGAGACAGCATTTTCCATTACTATCAACAAAACACCAAATGATGGAATTTTTTATGGAAGAATGGTGTCACATCCCTCCAATAGAGTTCCAGACACTTTAAAAATCTATGCCAAGGCACATTGAAGCTGTTCTGGCGGCTCGTGGTGGCCCAACGCCCTATTAAAACACTTTATGTTGGTGTTTCCTTTATTTTGGCAGTTAACTGTATATTTATAATGTACATATATTAAGTGTTTGTACCTTCTTGCTATGGTGATGACCTACCTTCTTGCCCAAACTACTGAGGTTAAAGCCCCTCCCCCCTGCTGTAGTCAGGGCTGTTAACCCGGCAAGTCCAGATGGTTCTGGAATGTGTTGGTTTGAGTAGAAGGTAGGATTAAGTTTTAAAGAGCCACTATAGGTCCCGTCTGAGAGGAGAGGTGGTGGGTCCCGGGTCACACATCTGAGTGCCACAACATGCCCTCTGTGACATAACAAGCTGGGAGAGGTCAGCGGTCACAAGAGTGTTGTGACCTTGTCTCAGGTCTGCTGTTCTCATAAACTCTGTCAGTTAAGGACACACACACACACACACACACACACACACACACACACAGGGTGGCCAGGTAGATAAAAAAACACACACGTGTACATATTTTATAGTCATGTGACATAACATGTAGTAGCCCATAAAACAATGGTCATTACAGGTATAGTTCAACGGAATTGGTTTCCTGGTCAGTTTTTCATTCGTTTGGCCTTTGACCTTTAGACTTAACGAGTTAGCAACCAGTCGGGAAACGAAGACTTGATAATGACCTTTGATGATTTGGGTTTGTTCAGTGGCAACAATGGTATTGATGTCATCCTTCTGGAAGTCATATGTGTCATAAGGAGGTACTTCAGGCAGGCACTTCCTCCTACATACCACGGTTGTGGCGATGGACAACGTGATTTTAATTTATCAGCCATTTGAGAAATTTACCGGACACATATGCATTGGGTGCATAACCCATAAGAGCGTCCACCAACGGTGCTCAGAATGACAAATCACATTTAGATTATGGTAATGCATTTTAACAGAACATGCAACTAATTAAGCAGCCAATAAAACGTAATTTTCAAACATTTGCCAAAATGCAATTTGTGGGAAAACACCATTCTAAACAGCGCACCTGGGAAAACACCATTCTAAACAGTGTACCTGATAGCGGTTCCATATGTGACAGAGAATTGAAATTAAACTGTTCCACGAAAATGTGCATATGAAAATCATAACTGGCCAGTGGTGTAAAGTACTTAAGTAAAAATACTTTAAAGTACTACTTAAGTAGTTTTTTGGGGTATCTGTACTTTACATTACTATTTATATTTTTGCTAACTTTTAATTTTACTTCACTACATTCCTAAAGAAAATAATGTACTTCTTACTCCATACATTTTCCCTGATCCCTGATGGTCCTCTGTAGCTCAGCTGGTAGAGCACGGCGCTTGTAACGCCAAGGTAGTGGGTTCGATCCCCGGGACCACCCATACACAAAAATGCATGCACGCATGACTGTAAGTCGCTTTGGATAAAAGCATCTGCTAAATGGCATATTATTATTATTACACCCAAAAGTACTCGTTACATTTTGACAGGAAAATGGTCCAGTTCACACACTTATCAAGAGAACATCCCTGGTCATCCCTACTGCCTCTGATCTGGCGGACTCATTAAACACAAATACTTTGTTTGTAAAAGATGTCTAAGTGTTGGAGTGGGCCCCTGGCTATCCGTCAATAAAAGAGGAAAATAAAATTGTGCCGTCAGGCTTGCTTGATATAAGGAATTTAAAATGATTTATACTTTTACTTTTACTTTTGATACTTAAGTACATTTTAGCAATTCCATTTACTTTTGATACTAAAGTATACTTAAAACCAAATACTTTTAGACTTTTACTCAAGTATTGTTTTACTGGGTGACTTCAAATCAAATGTATTTGTCACATGCGCCGAATACAACAGGTGTAGTAGACCTTACAGTGAAATGCTTACTTACAAGCCCTTCACCAACAATGCAGTTTTACGAAAAATAAGTGTTAAGTAAAAAATAGAGCAGCAGTAAAATAACAGTAGCGAGGCTATATACAGGGGGTACCGGTACAGAGTCAATGTGCAGGGGCACAGGTTAGTCGAGGTAATTGAGGTAATATGGACATGTCGGTAGAGTTAAAGTGACTATGCATAGATAATAAACAGAGAGTAGCAGTAGTGTAAAGGGGGGGGACAATGCAAATAGTCCAGGTAGCCATTTGATTAGCTGTTCAGGAGTCTTCTTATGGCTTGGGGGTAGAAGCTGTTAAGAAGGCTTGTGGATCTAGACTTGGCGCTCCGGTACCCCTTGCCGTGCGGTAGTAGAGAGAACAGTCTATGACTAGGGTGGCTGGAGTCTTTGACAATTTTTAGGGCCTTCCTCTGACGCCGCCTGGTATAGAGGTCCTGGATGGCAGGAAGCTTGGCCCCAGTGATGTACTGGGCCGTACACACTACCCTCTGTAGTGCCTTGTGCTCGGAGGCCGAGCAGTTGCCATACCAGGCAGTGATGCAACCAGTCAGGATGCTCTCGATGGTGCAGCTGTAGAACTTTTTGAGGATTTGTGGACCCATGCCAAATCTTTTCAGTCTCCTGAGGGGGAATAGGCTTTGTCATGCCCTCTTCACGACTGTCTTGGTGTGTTTGGATCATAATAGTTTGTTGGTGATGTGGACACCAAGGAACTTAAAGCTCTCAACCTGCTCCACTACAGCTCCGTCGATGAGAATGGGGGCGTGCTCGGTCCTCTTTTTCCTGTAGTCCACAATCATCTCCTTTGTCTTGATCACGTTGAGGGAGAGGTTGTTATCCTGGCACCACACGGCCAGGTCTCTGACCTCCTCCCTATAGGCTGTCTCATCGTTGTCGGTGATCAGGCCTACCACTGTTGTGTCATCTGCAAACTTAATGATCGTGTTGGAGTCGTGCCTGGCCATGCAGTCATGGGTGAACAAGGAGTACAGGAGGGGACTGAGCACGCACCCCTGAGGGGCCCCAGTGTTGAGGATCAACCCTGAGGGGCCCCAGTGTGTTGTTACCTACCCTTGTTTAGTCCCAGAGTCCTTAGCTTAGTGATGAGCTTTGAGGGCACTATGGTGTTGAACGCTGAGCTGTAGTCAATGAATAGCATTCTCACATACAGTTGAAGTCGGAAGTTTACATACACCTTAGCCAAATACATTTCAACTCAGTTTTTCACAATTCCTGACATTTAATCCTAGTAAAATTTCCCTGTCTTAGGTCAGTTAGGATCACCACTTTATTTTAAGAATGTGAAATGTCAGAATAATAGTAGAGAGAATGATTTATTTCAGCTTTTATTTCTTTCATCACATTCCCAGTGGGTCAGAAGTTTACATACACGCAATTAGTATTTAGTAGCATTGCCTTTAAATAGTTTAACTTGGGTCAAACGTTTCGGGTAGCCTTCCACAAGCTTCCCACAATAAGTTGGGTGAATTTTGGCCCATTCCTCCTGATAGAGCTGGTGTAACTGAGTCAGGTTTGTAGGCCTCCTTGCTCGCATATGCTTTTTCAGTTCTGCCCACACATTTTTTATAGGATTGAGGTCAGGGCTTTGTGATGGCCACTCCAATACCTTGACTTTGTTGTCCTTAAGCCATTTTGCCACAACTTTGGAAGTATGCTTGGGGTCATTGTCCATTTGGAAGACCCATTTGCAACCAAGCTTTAACTTCCTGACTGATGTCTTGAGATGTTGCTTCAATATATCCACATAATCGTCCTTCCTCATGATCCCATCTATTTTGTGAAGTGCACCAGTCCCTCCGACAGCAAAGTACCCCCACAGCATGATGCTGCCACCCCTGTGCTTCACACTGGGGTGGTGTTCTTCGGCTTGCAAGCAACCCCCTTTTTCTTCCAAACATAACGATGGTCATTATGGCAAAACAGTTCTATTTTTGTTTCATCAGACAAGAGGACATTTCTCCAAAAGTACGATATTTGTTCCCAATGTGCAGTTGCAAACCATAGTCTGGCTTTTTTATGGCGGTTTTGGAGCAGTGGCTTCTTCCTTGCTGAGTGGCCTTTCATGTTATGTCGATATAGGACTCGTTTTACTGTGGATATAGATACTTTTTTACCTGTTTCCTCCAGCATCTTCACAAGGTCCTTTGCTGTTGTTCTGGGATTGATTTGCACTTTTCGCACCAAGGTACGTTCATCTCTAGGAGACAGAATGTGTCTCCTTCCTTAGCGGTATGACGGCTGCGTGGTCCCATGGTGTTTATACTTGCGTACTATTGTTTGTACAGATGAACTTGGTACCTTCAGGCATTTGGAAATTGCTCCCAAGGATGAACCAGACTTGTGGAGGTCTACCATTTTTTTCTGAGGTCTTGGCTGATTTCTTTTGATTTTCCCATGATGTCAAGCAAAGAGGCACTGAGTTTGAAGGTATTCCTTTGAATACATCCACAGGTACACCTCCAATTGACTCAAATGATGTCAATTAGCCTATCAGAAGCTTCTAAAGCCATGACATCATTTTCTGTAATTTTCCAAGCTGTTTAAAGGCACAGTCAACTTAGTGTATGTGAACTTCTGACCCACTGGAATTGTGATACAGTGAATTATAAGTGAAATAATCTGTCTGTAAACAATTGTTGGAAAAAGTACTTGTCTCATGCACAAAATAACCGACTTGGCAAAACTATAGTTTGTTAACAAGACATTTGTGGAGTGATTGAAAACCGAGTTTTAATGACTCCAACCTACGTGTATGTAAACTTCCGACTTCAGCTGTAGGTGTTCCTTTTGTCCAGGTGGGAAAGCGCAGTGTGGAGTGCAATAGAGATTGCATCATCTGTGGATCTGTTGGGATGGTATGCAAATTGGAGTGGGTCTAGGATTTGTGGGATAATGGTGTTGATGTGAGCCATGACCAGCTTTCAAAGCACTTCATGGCTTTAGATGTGAGTGCTACGGTAGTCATTTAGGCAGGTTACCTTAGTGTTCTTGGGCTCAGGGACTATGGTGGTCTGCTTGAAACATATATATTTTTTTGTTTTTTTGTTTTGTTTTGGTATTACAGACTCAGTCAGGGACAGGTTGAAAATGTCAGTGAAGACACTTGCCAGTTGGTCAGCGCATGCTCGGAGTACACATCCTGGTAATCCGTCTGGCCCTGCAGCCTTGTGAATGTTGACCTGTTTAAAGGTCTTACTCACATCGGCTACGGAGAGCGTGATCACACAGTCATATGAAACAGCTGATGCTCTCATGCTTGCTTCAGTGGTGCTTGCCTCGAAGCGAGTATAGAAGTAGTTTAGCTCATCTGGTAGGCTCGTGTCACTGGGCAGCTCGTGGCTGTGCTTCCTTTTGTAGTCTGTAATAGTTTGTAAGCCCTGCCACATCCGACGAGCGTCGGAGCCGGTGTAGTACGATTCAATCTTAGTCCTGTATTGACGCTTTGCCTGTTTGATGGTTCGTCGGAGGGCATAGCGGGATTTCTTATAAGCGTCCGGGTTAGAGTCCCTCTCCTTGAAAGCGGCAGCTCTACCCTTTAGTTCAGTGCGTATGTTGCCAGTAATCCATGGCTTCTGGTTGGGGTATGTACGTATGGTCACTGTGGGGACGACTTCATCGATGCACTTATTGATGAAGGCAGTGACTGATGTGGTGTACTCCTCAATGCCATCGGAAGAATCCCGGAACATATTTGAGTCTGTGCTAGCAAAGCAGTCCTGTAGTTTAGCATCTGCGTCATCTGACCACTTCTTTATTGACCAAGTCACTGGTGCTTCCTGCTTTAGTTTTTGCTTGTAAGCAGGAATCAGGAGGATAGAGTTATGGTCAGATTTGCCAAATGGAGGGTTAGAGAGAGCTTTGTACGCGTCTCTGTGTGTGGAGTAAAGGTGGTCTAGAGTTTTTTTTTCCTCTGGTTGCACATTTAACATGCTGGTAGAAATTAGGTAAAACAGATTTAAGTTTCCCTGCATTAAAGTCCCCTGCCACTAGGAGCGTCGCCTCTGGATGAGCATTTTTTGTTTGCTTATGGCCTTATACAGCACATTGAGTGAGGTCTTAGTGCCAGCGTCGGTTTGTGGTGGTAAATAGACAGCTACGAAAAATATAGATTAAAACTCTCTTGGTAAATAGTGTGGTCTACAGCTTATCATGAGATACTCTACCTCAGGCGAGGAAAACCTAGAGACTTCCTTAATATTAGATTTCGTGCACCAGCTGTTGTTTACAAATATGCACAGACCGCCACCCCTTGTCTTTCCGGAGGCAGCTGTTCTATCTTGCAGATGCAGCGTATATCCCGCCAGCTGTATGTTATCCATGTAGTCGTTCTGGTACGACTCGGTGAAACATAAGATATTACAGTTTTTAATGTCCTGTTGGTAGGATATCTGTGATCTTAGTTAGTCTATTTTGTTATCCAATGATTGTATGTTGGCTAGTAGGACTGATGGTAGAGGCAGATTACGCACTTGCCGTCGGATCCTTACAAGGCACCCCAGCCTACGTCCCCGATATCTCTGTCTCTTTCTCATGTGAATGACGGGGATTTGGGCCTTGTCAGGTGTCTGAAGAAAATCCTTCGCGTCCGACTCGTTAAATAAATAATCTTCATCCAGTACGCACGAGGTAAGTAATCGCTGTCCTGATATCCAGAAACTATTTTCGGTCATAAGAGACGGTGGCAGAAACATTATGTACGAAATAAATTACAAATAATGCGAAAAAACACACACTATAGCACAATTGGTTAGGAGCCCATAAAACGTCAGCCTTCTCCTCCGGCGCCATCTCCCACTTCCACTTTTACTTGAGTCATTTTCTATCAAGGTATCTTTACTCAAGTATGACGATTGAGTACTTTTTCCACCACTGTAACTGGCACGCAGAATGGTAGAAATGGTAGGTTAAATTGTAAGCTTCCCCAAACTTGAAACTCACGCACTGCCTATGAAGTCTTTAAAAAAGAATTGCCTCCACGTTTCCATGGTCAGATTTAGCCTATAGGCTACTTTGAATCAAGGTAAGACATGCCTCATAATGTGAAATAAAACATTCAGGATTCAAACAATTAAGTATGTTTTCAAAATGCATACTGCCTACAGCTCACATTGTAAAGTGTTGGGTAACGCACTGATAGCCTGTTGTCTGCACTTGAATGGTGAGTGGGAGGCGCGCTTCAATTACCAGTTGAGAATGAAAAATAGTAGCTCTTTTTAATCATGCACCAAAACTGTTTTGAACATGCGATTGCATTTAGAATTGTTACGTAATGAATGGGCTTATAAAAGCACAGGTTTTACTCCAGCAGTAACCAGCTGAGGAGCAGCAGGAGAAATCCTGCTCAAAATAGGCTCTGTATGCTGTGCATGGGTGATGGATAAATAAGATGCAACGAAAATACACACAGGCCAATTTAATTCCACTAAATTATGCAAATGAACCTATAGACCGATAAGCTTGACGGTGAAATGTATTTACATCGACTGGTATTTCCATCAATTAATAAAAAGCATTATTTTGCAATTTGGATTTTTCTTCTCCCGGTCATTTTGGCCGGCAACAGTTTTATTTATCGGCTTTTCATTTTTTTTATTGACCAAAAGCCGGCAATTGCCGGCTAATGGAAACCCTGCTACACACACACATGCACGCCGGCCCCCTACCACAGAAGTTCAATGCAGGTTTGATGTGCAGTAGAAGTCTGCCTCTCTGGTGCATCATGGGAAAGCCCAGCAGGGAAATAACCAGTTCTCACTGCAGCATCATGAAAATGCAAAACATCACATCAGAATTAAATTAATGCCTATACACTCCGGATGTATATTAAGTTAATCTTTATTAAGCAGACTGAAAGATCTTTTTGTTGGGCTCTGTCTGTCATTTTATGATTCACTGTGTGTAGCCCTACTCAGCTGCTTCATTGTATGGCACCCTATTCCCTACATAGTGCACTACTTTTGACCAGAGCCGTATGGAGCCTGGTCAAAAGTAGTGCACTATAAAGTGAATATGGAGCCATTTGGGACATACACATTGTGTGAGGAAGGATACCTCAGGCCTATTTTACTTCCCTCAGCATCAAAGTGGCAGTAAACGCAACATATGCTACAGTTAGTTTAGCTTGTCTTCTGAAGTGAGATAATGAGGTTTATGTGCAGTTTGTGGGTTTCCTCATAAAGTACATTTTATGAGGCTACCCACTTATGCTTCTAGCACTTCTGAAAGGTCAGGGATGCTATCTGAAAGAACAGACCTAGCCTGCTGTATTTTAAATCGTTTTTTGACACCATAAGTACCTGGCCTGGTACTTGGCCTGTCAGTGTACCAATTTCATACTCAAAGACTTGATTTTCATGTTGCTGTTGTAGACAGATGACTAAACCTAAGGATCACTGGGCAGTGCACAACCTCTAATGTTTTGTTCTCTTCTCCTCTTCATAGAGACTACGATGCACTCCTGCTACTCAACAGGTGAAACAGGTAAGGAATACCATTTTATAGACATTAACATCCATTTCAATGGACATCTTCCTGTTCCCCCACATAATGTATGCGTTTCAAAAGGTACCCTATTCCCTATATATTGCACTACTTTTCACAGGGCCCATAGGATTCTGGTGAAAAGTAGTGCACTATACAGAGAATAGGGTGTCATTTGGGATGCGCCCAATTTAAACACTTTTTGATTAACCTTTTACGGCAGTGGGCTAAATCAGGGTCACACAGAGTATTTCTTGGTAGTCTTAAACAAATCTACTTTGAAGCAAAAGTATACACCTCACACACATGGTTATCGGCTTAAAAAAAGAAGACACCTGCACCATGTCAGATGTAGAGTTGAAATGTATTCTATTTTGAGTTTTTATCCCAATATTACACTTTATATACATCACAGAAGACTGAAAAATAGCAAAACGGTTTGACATAGAAACACCAGATATTCGGCTTTAAAAAAAGAAAAGTTTATTAATTATGAAATTATGAAAAATATGAATACCATACCACCAATGTTCCCTCAAACTAAATTCGTGACTGAGCAAATTTCAGGTCTGCTGAGCGCAAACTTAAATGTTGTGAAAATTCTGTGCAACTTCCAGCATGCGTTTACTGTGAACATTGAGTTACAGTTTTAAGAGTGGTCAAGTAAGCTACTGTGGCTATTTGATCATAATGTAGGCCTACCAGAGTGGCCTACCATCAAAAACAATGGAGAAAATGCATCCCATAACCTTCTAACATGGAAATAGCTGTTCTATCATTCAGCCTACAGTAGCAGCCAATGTGTGGTATTCAATGTAGGCCTACATTCCATGAGACTTAAAAACAACAACATGCGTTAACCTGTTTATCCACTTGTCCTTCAAACTAGGAGGTGACTGAAAATGTTGTTGTGTTGTTTGATGCAAAAAACAACTTTACAAAATAAAATGCATTATTATTACAGAGTATCAGACAAATTATGCTACCCTCTGCCTATTGGCTACTTAGCTTATTCAAGCCTGTCTCAAAATACAACACTGCCCCTTTAAGACAAAAAAAAGCTCTTCAACTGACTCGCTTTTCAAAGATGTCTAGAAATGTACACATTTTGTGCTATTGTAGGAAGCAATCACTCCCCCATTGCTGACTACAAATGATCTATAACTGGGCTAATAACTCACTAACTAGCAAAGGATATGAACAAATGTGCACACGTGGCTTCATGCAGCTCTCGCTTTGATCTCAAAACAAGTGCATCTACTCACGACCACTCATGCTGTAAACACAGTCCAGTTCAAAGTGAATGGCAAAGATCCATATATGGCAATGGTCTATTTGCATATAGGCTTACTGCAGCTCTGATTGGGTATGCAGCACAGGTCTGTGTAGAGTACGGGCTGAGTCGTGCGTGTCATTGCAACAGAATCCTACTCCGATGCGTTCTGCCTACTACAAAATCTCTTGTATAGTTAGTTTCGTATATTAAGTCTTGCATAGTTTGTTTTGTTTCGGTGTGTTGCATTGAAAGTGGCTAATATTACTTTGATTCAATCACAATTCTAACATTAAAGGGAAACATTTATAGTGTTAACTAAGGGGGAAAACTCTAGAAAGTTGAGTGAAGTTCAATCTCGTGCTTCTCTGCGTGGGCTGATATTTATTCTGCGGGGCAGTCCTGGGGGAGCTGCATGCCCGCCCGCGCACGCACACAGCTTAGAGGGAACATTGCATTCCACCCATGAGGCCACTAGAGGGCGCATTGATCATTCCACTGCAGGAAAGGTGTCTACTAAGGTCTGTATCTTCTGTATGAACAGCTCTGGTATTGTAAGTATT
This sequence comes from Coregonus clupeaformis, assembly GCF_020615455.1. Lineage (NCBI taxonomy): Eukaryota > Metazoa > Chordata > Actinopteri > Salmoniformes > Salmonidae > Coregonus > Coregonus clupeaformis. The sequence goes on from NC_059225.1 coordinate 44,129,232, forward strand.
GGAACATTGAGATACTGGTGAATGTTTTGCTTCAGAGTACAGCACACAGAGACCAGAGGTGTGTCTGGATAGTTAATGTAATACGTCTAAAAGGAAGGGCTGGGTTACTTATAGATGACTTCTAGTCAACTACACTCTAGCTATCTTGGATGGGAAATCTACAACTTCAAGTTCTAGCTTGTTTTTTGTCTTGAGCTTGTGTCATTAAATATCTATGTTAAACTAAGTATGGTATCGACTGAACTGGAAGGAAGGAATCATGGCGAACACACACACACATATGGCTTTTTCACGCACCTTTTCACCTCAACCCAGGAAGGAACAGGTTTCTTCAGACGTTTGTTTCTAACTGCTCTCTGTTATCTCTCTTTACAAAAACAACAATCACCCGTCCGAGAGAACATTGAATTGAAGGGATTTGATTTCACATATTGTCAGCAGACACCAGAACCTTTCATAACAGCCAGCTTCGTAATGATTGTTCAGCTGTTCGGATACACTGGAAGTACTTGTGTTTTCTCTCTACCTGTCTAATGTTTGCTGGATCTTTGGCTAATGCCTTCTAAATGCTGACTTCAAAGACTCACGTGGCTTCAAATAGCCACAGCATAGTTAGAACCATCTGCTTACAGTATTATGCCAGTCTGAGATTTTCACGCTGAGGCATTTACAGTATTTTACCCCTTAATAAATACTGAAGCAAGGGGTTTGTATAATGAGCTCCCAGTAATGTTCACAGGGGCTTAGCCCTCGTGGAAATCTGAAAAATTCAACTTTTGTTTCATAATACAAGGTACAAAGTGGAGAGAAGTCAGTGAAATTGGCTTTTATAAGCTCTCTGAAAAGGAAAATCCTATTGCCCTTTCTCTTTGTTGCTGAGGCGCCTTTGCTGAGCAGAGCAGTACAATCAAAGTGTGTGCGTGTGTGTGCGCGCTGAGCTGAACGAGGGGGTGAAGTCGGCTCCAGTAACCATGACCCAGAGCTGAACCTAAAACTCTGAGATCTGTCAGCAACCGCTCCGCTTGCTACCAGTCTTCTGGGGACATGGATTTACCGTGCCAACGCAAACCAAAGCCCGGGCAATGCTTTCAAAGGACCGTTCTGGGTGGAACGTGGAGCCTGTGTAATTTACACTGTCATGGCCCAGTGAGGGAGCTGCTGCTGGGGAGACAACTAGGGGTTAAATAAATTCCACCATAATGCTCTCAGATGCTTTCTGAAACCACACCACAGCTATAATAAAACTTCTCAGAGCACCAATGGTCACTCATTGTACACAATGATGTTTGCGATTCATCAGTAGGCTGTTAGGCTCTGGGTGCTTTGGTTCTGTATAAATATTTCTCACTGAGGTCTCTTTTCTCTGAGCCAATTAGCCTAGCTTTTAAAACCAGATCAAACACTGGCTTTCAATGGCTGTTAATTATTAGAATCTATTTACAGTCCTAACCTTAGCCAGGCAACTCCTATGTTGCTTTCAAAACTTTCTAGCTAGACTGCCTTCAGAATTGAAGAAGGTGACTTGTTTACTTCGCTAATGTTTGCCACACATCTTTGCTTGAACAGTAGTTGTTGTTCACATGGCTGTATTCACTGGGTTTGAGTTGGCATCAGGATTAATAGAGGGGGGAAACTGAAAGACCACAGCCATCTGAAGGCTGACCAACTGGGCCAGTCTTCACCGTCTGCTGCCAAGAGCTTCCCTTTCTACCCAGTAGAATGACACTTTACTTTTCCAGACTGGTATGCCCCCCCCCTCTCTCTCTCTCTCTCTCTCTCTCTCCTTTCTCTCTCTGGACTCTGCTGGGGGGTTTATAGTGGGGCTTCAATCAGTGTCCATCCCAGACACATTGTCCAAGCTAGGCCATTCCTGCCAGTGCCAGCAGTCAGCAGTACCCCCACTGTTTTTCTCAAGGGAATCGGATCAAGTTTGAGCTCTATGCATTTGGTTAGCTGCTACAGTCTAAGCCGTTTACAGGGGCACAGAACTGACCCTCTGTGTCAGCCAGCCACATCAAGTCCCTTATTCTACAGAGCCAACTAACCTTGAATGGACACTGATTTGACAAATAGAGAGCGAGTTTACTGGAGGTGCCCTTACATTCAATGGCCCTGATTGGTGAAACAGGTGCAGGTCTTGGTCTTTGAATGTCTTTTGTCGGGAAACTGTGTAAATGTGTCTTGGTAATGTACTATACTACTATTCCGTCCTTTATGTTAAGGTTCATGAGGACAGATATTTCCACATGCTTCCTAGTAGACAGGCTGAGTTTGCACTTTCCCTTTTAGTCTTCAAGAGGAAAGTAGTCTCTGGAGAGTCACCCACCTGCTGCTATATCTTACAGGCGCTAACAGTCTCACCTGGACCTGCTTCCAGTGTGAGAAAGGGAAGTGACACACACACACACACACACACACACACACACTGACCCACATAGTATCACCCACACAACCAGCTGGTCCTCTTCTATCCCACAAACTGCTTTTCTCAGAGACTTAATTGCTGGCCAACCTAGCCTCCACCACCAACCCTCACTCCCTCCCTCCCTCTATTTTTTCTCTCTTGTGTTTCTCTGGGGTTGGGCTCGCTGCCTCCAGAGACGACACAGGCTGTAGCGGTAGTGCTGCTGTCTGTTTGTGTGAGTTTGAGCTGCCTCCGTGCCGTGAGAGGGACTGTCTGTCTGTCTGCTGGAATGAATGCTCTGCTTGGGTGTGTTGGAATTCCAGAGCTAGCCTAGCGACCTTGCTAGTAGCCACCTAGCCTCACGTTTCCCTGTGTCTCGCTGGCTGTCAGAGGATGTCACAGCAGCGCTACTATGGCTCAGGTGAGAACACTTTCACAGAACAGCTGGCTTCACTCAACTCAGGAAAATGGAGGGAAGGTTTAGAGTTGTGGAAAGCAGGTTTAGTTGGGGATTTAGTGAACCCTGTTCTTCTGAGAACAGAGGAAGCTGCTGAAGTTATGTAGTATCTTGTTAGTTCCAGTTGATCAGTGTTGTCATAGTGTGATGGTTTAAAGCAGTCCAGGGAGACATGAGCTTTGTGTGTGGCTGCGTAGCTCAGAGTACTTCACTAAGTCAGCCAGGCTTTTGGGTTCTGTCATCTACTGTCATTAAATCTTATGAGGATCTCTGTGTACACTTACTTACACACTGTGATCATTAAATCGCAGTCCGGAGGCGAATCCCTCACATTCCTCTCATACAAGAGGGTCAAGGGGATGGGGTATTGGGGGTGAGGGGGAGACATTTCTGGCCTTTGTCCCCATGAGGACAAAGGCTATTTTAAGCTTAGGCGTTAGGTTTAGGGTTAGGGTTACAATTAGGGTTAGGGTAAGAGGTTTAGGGTTAGGATTTAGGGTTTTGGTTAGGATTACGGGTTAAGGTTAGGGTTATGGTAAGGGTTGGGGTTAGGGGTGAGGGAAAATAGGGTTAGGGTTAATTTTAGGTCCCCACGAGGATAGTAGAACATAACGTGTGTGTGTGTGTGTGTGTGTGTGTGTGTGTGTGTGTGTGTGTGTGTGTGTGTGTGTGTGTGTGTGTGTGTGTGTGTGTGTGTGTGTGTGTGTGTGTGTGTGTGTGTGTGTGTGTGTGTGATGGTGTGGCTCAGTTGGTAGAGCATGGTGCTTGCTACGCCAGCGTTGTCGGTTCGATTCCCATGGGGGACCAGTACAAAAAAACATGGACCCGCTACTGTAAGTGGCTCTTGATAAGAGTGTCTGCTAAATGTAGGGTTGTGAAGTTCATGTTAACAGAATTTGGGTGGTGGTAAAGCTGTGTACATGCATGCTGTGTGTTGCTCTGCCCATATCATTACTGCCATTTAAGGTCAAGAGCTCCAGGTTCAAATCCAAGTCACTTTCTCAATGTATATCTATCTGTCTTTATACTCATGTTTTACAACATTCTGGTTTCATCTGCTTAGAATGTCCATCTTCATTATGTCGTATTAAATTCCTTTAGAATAGCTGTACAGAATAGCATAGGTGAAATAGAGAACCGAAGAATACTAATACTAAAGTAGATACCAAGAAAAAATACCAAAGCTAAATTAAACATTTACATATGAGTTCCAGTAAGAGTTAACATAATGGACTTTGGCAAAATGCTGGCTCATCCCCTTTCTGCTGGCGTGGTGGTCCACACACACACACACACACACACACACACACACACTAGGGCTGCACCATATGGGCAAAAAAATTGAATTGCGTTTTTTTAACCAAATATTGCGATTACGATTTGACTTGCTGTCACACCCTGGTTCTGGGACTCATTATGTTGAGCCAGGGTGTGTGCAGTCTATGTGGTTTGGTTCTATGTTGGGTGTCAAAGTGTTGTAATTATGTTGATTAGTCATATGACTCCCAATCGGAGGTAACGAGTGTCAGCTGTCGGCTCGTTATCTCTGATTGGGAGCCATATTTATTCTGTATGTGTTCTTGTGGGCATTGTGGGTTATTGTTCCGTTTCTGTCAGTTTAGCAGAGGACTTCGCGATAAATCGTTTGTTTTGTATTTACGTGCTTTACTCTATTAAAGTTATCATGTTCACTCAACGCGCTGCGCTTTGGTCCGTTCATTCATCAGACGATCGTGACAGAATAACCCACCAAAGAAAGACCAAGCAGCGTGTCCAGGAGCAGGGAGACTGGACATGGGAGGAGGCGCCGGGCAAGGAGATGGAGAGGCTGGCGATGGCCCAGGTGGGCACATCGTGGTCCTGGGAGGACATGCTCGGAGGCAAGGGACCTTGGGGAAGGATCAAGGCCCTGGCGAGAGAGGAGCAACGGCGGCAGCAGGGCCATCGTCGGAGGGTCGTGTGTCAACCCCAGAAAATTTTTAGGGGGGGGCACACGGCATGGACGACGGGGCTGACGGAGGAGAAAAGGGGGAGTATCCAGGAGGCCACCAGGCCAGGGGTACACCGCCCTGTACGTCCTGTGCTGATGCCTCACACAGAGTGTGTGAGGGTAGGCATTCAGCCAGGACGGGTGGTGTCCGCTGTTCGCTCCAGGCCTCCTATCCGTCTCCACAGCCCGGTCCGGCCTGTTCCTGCCACCCGCACCAGGTCTACGGTGTGCGTCGCCAGCCCGGTCCGGCCTGTTCCTGCCACCCGCACCAAGACTACGGTGCGCGTCGCCAGCCCGACCCGGCCTGTTCCTGCCACCCGCACCAAGACTACGGTGCGCGTCGCCAGCCCGGTCCGGCCTGTTCCTGCCACCCGCACCAAGACTACGGTGCGCGTCGCCAGCCCGGTCCGGCCTGTTCCTGCCACCCGCACCAAGTCTACGGTGCGCGTCGCCAGCCCGACCCGGCCTGTTCCTGCCACCCGCACCAAGACTACGGTGCGCGTCGCCAGCCCGACCCGGCCTGTTCCTGCCACCCGCACCAAGACTACGGTGCGCGTCGCCAGCCCGGTCCGGCCTGTTCCGGCCACCCGCACTAAGTCTACGGTGCGCCTCAGACGGCCAGAGTCTGCCGTCTGCCCAACGGGGAATGAACTGTCCGTCTGCCCAACGCCGTCTGAACTGCCCGTCTGCCCAACGGCGCCTGAACTGCCCGTCTGCCCAACGGCGCCTGAACTGCCCGTCTGCCCAACGCCGTCTGAACTGCCCGTCTGCCCAACGCCGTCTGAACTGTCCGTCTGCCCAACGCCGTCTGAACTGCCCGTCTGTACTGAGCCTGCAAAGCCGCCCGTCTGCCATGAGCCTTCAGAGCCGTCCGCCAGACCGGAGCCGCTAGAGCTCTCCGCCAGACAGGATCAGCCAGAGCCTTCCGCCAGACAGGATCAGCCAGAGCCTTCCGCCAGACAGGATCAGCCAGAGCCTTCCGCCAGACAGGATCAGCCAGAGCCTTCCGCCAGACAGGATCAGCCAGAGCCTTCCGCCAGACAGGATCAGCCAGAGCCTTCCGCCAGACAGGATCAGCCAGAGCCTTCCGCCAGACAGGAGCAGCCAGAGCCTTCCGTCAGACCGGATCAGCCAGAGCCGTCCGCCAGACCGGATCAGCCAGAGCCTTCCGCCAGACCGGATCAGCCAGAGCCTTCGGCCAGACAGGATCAGCCTGATCCGTCAGCCTGCCATGAGCAGCCAGATCCGTCAGCCAGCCATGAGCAGCCAGATCCGTCGGCCAGCCATGAGCAGCCAGATCCGTCGGCCAGCCATGAGCAGCCAGATCCGTCGGCCAGCCATGAGCAGCCAGATCCGTCGGCCAGCCATGAGCAGCCAGATCCTTCAGCCCGCCATGAGCCGTTCAGCCAGGATCCGCCAGAGCCGTCCAGCCAGGATCCGCCAGAGCCAGCCAGCCAGGATCCGCCATTGAGTCAGGTGCTGCCCCTTATCCTGGTGCTGCCCCTTAGTCCGGTACTGCCCCTTAGTCCGGTGCTGCCCCTTAGTCCGGTGCTGCCCCTTAGTACGGTGCTGCCCCTTAGTCCGGTGCTGCCCCTTAGTCCGGTGCTGCCTCTTAGTCCGGTGCTGCCCCTTAAACCGGTGGGGGTCATTTGGAGGAACCTACGTAAGCGGGTAGTGACGATGGTGGGGTGGTGGTCTAGGCCGGAGCCAGAACCGCCACCGAGGAGGTATGCCCGCCCAGCCCTCCCCTGTTTGGGGGGTTTTGAGGCGTGGTCGCAGTCCGCGCCTTTAGGGGGGGGTACTGTCACACCCTGGTTCTGGGACTCATTATGTTGAGCCAGGGTGTGTGCAGTCTATGTGGTTTGGTTCTATGTTGGGTGTCAAAGTGTTGTAATTATGTTGATTAGTCATATGACTCCCAATCGGAGGTAACGAGTGTCAGCTGTCGGCTCGTTATCTCTGATTGGGAGCCATATTTATTCTGTATGTGTTCTTGTGGGCATTGTGGGTTATTGTTCCGTTTCTGTCAGTTTAGCAGAGGACTTCACGAATCGTCGTTTGTTTTGTATTTACGTGCTTTACTCTATTAAAGTTATCATGTTCACTCAACGCGCTGCGCTTTGGTCCGTTCATTCATCAGACGATCGTGACACTTGCGATATAGATCAAAACTCTTGGGTGAATAGTTGGAATCATAGAAATGGAATGATTTATATTAAGAAGCAAAGTGGAAAGCAGCATTGTTCTTGTTTGGTAAAATCTGTTAGAATAACAGACTGGAAGCTTTAAAAGGAGGGTGGTGCTTGAAATCATTGTTCTTCCTCTGTTAACCATGGTTACCTGCAAGGAAACACGTGCCGTCATCATTGCTTTGCACAAAAAGGCCTTCACAGGCAAGGATATTGCTGCTAGTAAGATTGCACCTAAATCAACCATTTATCGGATCATCAAGAACTTCAAGGAGAGAGGTTCAATTGTTGTGAAGAAGGCATCAGGGTGCCCAAGAAAGTCCAGCAAGCGCCAGGACCTTCTCCTAAAGTTGATTCAGCTGCGGGATCGGGGCACCGCCAGTGCAGAGCTTGCTCAGGAATGGCAGCAGGCAGGTGTGAGTACATCTGCACGCACAGTGAGGCGAAGACTTTTGGAGGATGGCCTGGTGTCAAGAAGGGCTGCAAAGAAGCCACTTCTCTCCAGGAAAAACATCAGGGACATACTGATATTCTGCAAAAGGTACAGGGATTGGACTGCTGAGGACTGGGGTAAAGTCATTTTCTCTGATGAATCCCCTTTCCGATTGTTTGGGGCTTCCGGAAAACACCTTGTCCGGAGAAGACAAGGTGAGCGCTACCATCAGTCCTGTGTTATGCCAACAGTAAAGCATCCTGAGACCATTCATGTGTGGGGTTGATAACTAAGTGGCTCGGGGAAGAAAACATCGACATTTTGGGACCATGGCCAGGAAACTCCCCAGACCTTAATCCCATTGAGAACTTGTGGTCAATCCTCAAGAGGCAGGTGGATAAACAAAACCCCACAAATTCTGCAACTCCAAGCATTGATTATGCAAGAATGGGCTGCCATCAGTCAGGATGTGGCCCAGAAGTTAATTGACAGCATGCCAGGACGGATTGCAGAGGTCTTGAAAAAGAAGGGTCAACACTGCAAATATTGACTCTTTGCATAAACTTAATGTAATTGTCAATAAAAGCCTTTGACACTTATGGAATGCTTGTAATTATACTTCAGTATACCATAGTAACATCTGACAAAAATATCTCATAACACTGAAGCAGCGAACTTTGTGAAGACCAATACTTGTGTCATTCTCAAAACTTTTGACCACGACTGTACACACACACACACACACACACACCTCCCATGTGATGGTGTGGTCCAGTGGTCACTGGCGCGCACAGCGGCCTCATGGAGCTGGCAAGGTCAGGGACGGCCAAGTATGACATCACCCCACCGGTTACTGGGGTCCACTACCGGTCAGTCCAGCACTGTTGAGCTGTCAACAGGGAGGGAGGCACCGGGGGTGAAGGGGGGGGTCTGTCCCAGGCCCAGCTGTGGAGTAAGTTACCTGGGGTGTCTAATAATGCAGATACCCTCCCTCTCCACCTATGGGCTTTCAGGTTGGATAGCATGTGCTCATGAACCCACTACGCATGGAAATTGGGCCATTCTGCTTCCCAACATCTGAATGTACTCATCTTTCCATTGCCTGTCTGTCTTGATTTGATTTATTAGGATCCCCATTAGACGAAGCCAATGGCGACAGCTAGTCTTACTGGGGTCCGACACATAACGAAAAATACATTACAGACAAAATATTTTACAATTTACATACATTTCTCTCTATGTAGTTGGTCAGGGTTAGGGGTCAGATGTCAGGTTCTGAGGGCGGGGGTCAAAGGTGACAAGGCTCAAAGTAGACCAGTGACATCACTGCATGAGGCACACACACACACACAATGTCTGTCAACGTTGTGTCCGTAGGGAGGGCTGTAGTGTTCTGTAAAGCAGTGTCAGGTCAGATGGCCTCGTATTGTGTTGTCTGGTAACTCAGAAGGGTCTGGGTTAAGAAGTGGAGGCCCAGTAGACAGCTTGTTGTATGGATGACTGCTGTCCTGTGTGGGGTTCATCTCCCACAGTGTGACCTCACCTCTGTCATGGCTCTAGCAGGGGAATGACAGTAACACTGCAGGACATGTTGAGAATGGCACAAGCACTGCAGGAATAGGAGACACATACAGACAGAGCCAAGGCCCTACCCTACCCAAAACATGTACCTGGCCACACATAGTCACATACTTACTGTTAGATTAATTTGGATTTTAAGAATAATGACTAAAGGATTTCACCCCAAATACAGTATAAATGTTAGAATTATCATGTAGTGTCAACCCACTAACAGAGGGGGCGGTACTAAACATTCAAGGGTGAAGGGGAAGGCGGAAACTGTTTAGAAAAGCCACCTAAAGGTGGGAGGCGTCAAGTTCAGGAGGAATAAAATCGTATGTTTGTGTTTTTGGCGTCAGAGCTCTCCATGAATAAATATACAGATAATACTTGTGGGTTGTGGACCTTGAATCATTGATGATTAAAACCAGAGCCTTACAACCTCTGGTAATGATTCAAGCTTAGGTTGAATTAGAGATAGAAATTCACATGACACTTACCTACATACTTACATAGTAGCCCTCACGCCTGAGTTGTTACAGAAAGGCTGCTGACTGGAGAATTCCTTGCATTTAAGTGACTTGGTTGTTAGCTAAGATATATGACCTGCTAGACACCCCTTGTGTTAAACTAATGGATTAGAGGAACGTTGGGAGACACCCATCCTTGGCTATGTCTGTCGGATAGCGTGTGTTTGTGTGTGTATCTTCATGCATATGTGCTCTGCGTCTGTGTGTATGTTTGTGTGTGTGTGTGTGTATGTGTTTGTACAGTTACACAGACTAACTGGTTCCCACAGGTCAGTGTGAGCCTACATAACAGTAGCAATGGTCTGGTCTCCTCTGCTTCCTCCCTCTACCCTCTACCGAACCACTAATAGCAGACCTGCTCTCTACCAGGCCTCCCCAAGCCTCTCCAGCTTCAATTAAAGCATCCCTCAGGGGTCAGAGGTTAGGGTAGACTGTGACCACACTAACCCTACAGTCACTGGGCTGCCCTCACTACCCTTTGTTTTATTTTGCCTCCCTGCTATTTCAGGCCTGTGTATGGCTGTATGATTGTATGTTAATGGAGCCTGTCCAGGAAGTACCACAGTGTGGAGTTATTTTCTACAGTTAACTCCTGACTGACAATAAATCTCTCGCTTCTACATGGAAATGATGTGGAAACAACGTTGGTTCAACTAGTTTCTGCCCAGTGGGCTGCCTCTTCCCATGGTCTTGTTCTCACAGATTCTAGCTAGGGAGGCAGATAGATGGAAGCTGCACCTAGCCATCCAACAGGCATTATTGTAATCTAGCTAGCCCATTTAAAACATATCCTGTCTGTGGCAGAAATGTGTTGGTGGGTGGGCCTGCAGAAATTTGGGTGGGCAAAAAAACCCATAAAGAATATCTTGTTAGAGTGAATGTCATTCCAGTTAATCTGTTCTGTTATATTTCATCAAATCGGAATAACCCAGTGCACTGTTTGCTATGAATTATTTGTTTGCATGTTTAGGTAAAAAGACAAATAATGTCCCGTTCGGAACACTGAGCATTTTTTTTTCTTTACATTTTAACGCTGAATCTGATTGGGTGGGCCTGGTTCCCCAGTGGGACCACACAGGCCCACCGTGTCTACGCCCATATCTCCTGTGCAGATAATGAGATATCAGACTTGTATAAACTAGCTCTCCTTATGCTGCTTCAAACACAGCCCCAGGTCACAATACACCTCCCAACCGGTGATGTACCTCAGCGGTCTGAAACAGGGCATGCAGGACAGATGGTGGTTGTTTGATTGCCCCAATTCCCTTTGATGGGGTTTGATTATTTGGGGTTATGTATGGTAGAAAGCAGTGAGTTAAGTGAAACCAGTTTAGTCTGAAGAGAGAAGCGAGTACGGTGAACCTGGTACTTCGGCTGAGCCAGGGTGTTGATTATTTTCTCACCATGGAAACGCTTGGTGGCGTTTGAGACTGGCTCCTTCTCCCTCAGTTCCCAGCCGACACTGGCTAACACTGAGCCTTTTACTACAGCACAAGATACCTTTTTTAGGTGGAAGGGAACTTTTGAAACTGTAGTATGTTGGTCAAAGGTTGAAGATTAGTAGAGGAAGTGGAAAGGGTGTGTGTGCGTGCGTGTTTATGCGGTGGGTGGGAACAGGGTGTACATTTTGTACATTTTAGTAATTTAGCAGACGCTCTTATCCAGAGTGCATAAAAAAAAAATTTTCATACTGGTCCCCCGTGGGAAACGAACCCACAACCCTGGCGTTGCAAACGCCATGCTCTACCAACTGAGCTACACGGGACTGGCCTCTATCTCTACCTCTGTGTACCCTCCCCACTCCTCACTCGGGCTCCCCCTTCCATCTCTCTGCTCTGAGGTGAAATAGAGAGTGGTAGAGAGGTAGTGAGACAGGCAGGAAAACATTCCAGGTTCTCCACATCCTTGATGTTCCAGTCAGAAGGCTCGGTGGCCATGCCAAGGGCTGAGGAGGAAGCCAAAGAAAATTCCTCTGGAAAGTATTCTTTACCAAGGAGGACTGGAGGTCTGGAAGAGGCAGAGGCAGGGATACAGAGGTAGAGATAGAGGCCGAGGCGGACAGAGAGAGGGAAGCAGAACGACGGTTGTAATGAGTGACTCCTCTTTTCTTTGTCTGGTCCAGTGGTTTCTCTGTTTCTCTGACTGGTCATTAAGTTTCTCTGGCCTCCCCTGCTACGGACATGTGGAGGATGGCTTTGTGTGTGTGTGTGTGTGTGTGTGTGTGCGTGCGTCAGAGAAAGACAAAGAGAGTAAGAATGAAAGAGTCTGTTTGACACAGTTCAGCGGTGTCCCCACCCTGTACAATGCACAAACACCTATTTTAGGACTGACATGCCTCTTTCAGACGCCTCATGTCCTTTCAGTCCAGTGAAAGAGAGGAATGTAACTCATTTCTCATTGTCTTGGGAAGACATGGTGCTATATGCCGTTGTAAGGAGCTATGCTCCACTGACTTCTAACACTGCCTTCCAGAGTACATGGGAAAATAGTGTGTGCGTGTGTTAGGGGGTGCATGTGTGCATGTGTGTCAGTGTGTTTGTAAGTTGTCATGCCGTTTTGGGACCTCTCCATCTAACACTACAGGGCTAATGAACAACCAGCCCGAGAGCATTCCTTCCCAGTCATCAGTGCTTTCCATGTAAGACCACACAGACACAACGTTAAACACAGAACAGCATTAGCATTCTACCTGGTTCTATCTCCATGCACGTCCTTCTGCTACATTGAACAAGCTGTCTCAATGAGTCTACTAGCACTACTTCCTCTTCTTCCTCATCCTGCCTCTCTGGGCCCAAAGTGGAGAGGCCTTTCCATGTCCTTATGAAGGAGGCTTGTACATGGATAAAGACTTGAAGACCTAGGTTGTATTTATTAGGGCACACCGTAGCTACAAATATTGCTAAGGAAAATTAATGTTTCTTATTGGTCTGTTCTCTTCCGTTTGGTGCCCTAATGAACATGACCCTGTCCTTATCAAACCCAGGACACGTCCCTAACCTCCCCACTGAATAGAATGTCTTCCTAATCAAATATTCCCCTAGGGAGACACAGTCCAGTGTTAAGTGGGTGCCTGGAGACTGGATGGCAAGGGAAGGATGGGTGTGTGGGGGGCGATGGGGGGGCCATGTATTTTTTTACTTTTTTGCATAAGCGCTCGTGTCTTTAGGAGGTTGGGAGACTAAGCATTTGTGATGCAAATGAAGGAGCGGATGCATGATTATTTCACCCATTAGGATGGGTTACCGTGGAGATTCAGAGGGCCGGGACCTTTCAAGGAGTAGAGAGCGAGGGAGAGCGAGGTCGAGGTCGAGAGAGAGAGGCAACATTCTCTGTGTTCTCTAGAACAGTTGTGAGTGAGATGTTCGTTTTCTCTACTCCTGTACCCAAGAGGTGCCCCTTGTGCCCCTCGCAGTGTGTTTGTGGCATGTACGATGCTGCATTAGCATTGAATGTAACGATCCCGGCAGTCTGAGTCGGGTCCTGTCTGTGGACTAGTTTTTCTGCTCGGGATCTCCAGTTTCCCGAGGGTTCTGGAACGCTCCGGGGAGCTCTCTTGATTTCCGCACCTGCATCCCATCAGCAATCTGCACACCTGGTCCTGATCATCACCCTTCTTAGGCTCTGGCCTAACATCCATTCCCTGCCGGATCGTTAGCCATGAACATCACTCGTCCGGAACCTTCATCCAACCTCTGCCTGGTGGTCGGCGGCTGCCGAGCCATGATTGGATCAACCACTGCACCCCCAACAACTAATCAACGCCGCCCGCTCTGTTCCCTGGATTATTCAGCATCACTCTTGAATTTGTAAATAAACACTCACCTTCGTTTCAACTTACCTTGTCCTGGTCTGCTTCTGGGTTCTGGCTTTGTAACTCGTGACAGAACGATCCGGCCATAATGAACCCAGCGGACCTGGACTCTGTTCGCCATGCCATTTCCCATCAGGAGAAGATGTTGGGACAACATAGCACGGCACTACAGGAGATAGCGTTGTCAGTTCGGAACCTTTCTACCGGTCTGACGGAGGTCCAGAACCAGCACAAGTTTCCGGTGGAGGATCCACTACCGGTTTCACCCATCTCGCCTGCCGCGTCTGGAGCTGTGTCCTTCCGTGAGCCCAAGGTTCCGACGCCGGATAAATATGAGGGGGAGCTGGGAAGATGCCGTTCTTTCCTTATGCAGTGTGGGTTAGTGTTCGATCTACAGCCCTACTCTTATGCCACAGACAAGGCTAGGATAGCCTTTGTGATTGAGTTGCTGCGTGGTCGAGCGCTGGAGTGGGCTTCAGCCGTTTGGGAACGACAAGACCCCTGCATGGCTTCATACCAGGGGTTCACGGCCGAGATGAGGAAGCTCTTCGATCATTCCGTCCGAGGGAGGGACGCAGCTAGGCGCCTGTTTTCGCTTCACCAAGGAACTCGCAGCGTGGCCGACTTCGTGATCGAGTTCAAGACGTTGGCTGTGGAGAGTGGGTGGAATGAGGAGTCTCTGCAAGCGGCCTTTTACCAGGGTCTGTCGGAGCAGCTCAAGGATGAGTTGATCTCCTATCCGGAGCCTAGTGACCTGGACAGCTTGGTAGCCTTGTCTATTCGGGTGGATAATCGAGTCCGAGAGCGAAGGAGGGAGAAGCAATGGGGTCCGTCCAATCGATCAGCTTCTCAGTTCCCAGTCGGGTCGGGTGGTGGACCAGAACACGTCGATCATTCTCCACCACAAAGGATTAGTGGAGAGGTCCTCTCTCCCGATTCTGAACCCATGCAAGTGGGGGCGGCACGGGTTAACCAAGGAGGAGCGTCAACATAGACGTAAGACCAACTGCTGCCTCTACTGTGGTAGCTCGGGACATTACATCCCCACTTGTTCCCGGCGGTCGTCAAACTGCCCGGCTCGCTAAAGTTGGGAGGACTTTTAGCGAGCCAGTTTCAACCTCTCAGTACCTCTGTCAGACCCCGTTTCCGGCTACCCTTGTGAACAGGAATCAGAGCTTAGCGATTAACGCTTTTATCGATTCAGGTGCCGATGGAAGCTTTCTTGATGCCGAGTTGGTGGAACAGCTGGGGCTTTCCAAGGAGCAATTGCCGGAAGCCATTGAAGCGACCACTCTGAACGGCAGTAGTCTGGCACGTATCACGATGAGGACTGAACCGGTTAAGATGCTGTTGTCGGGGAATCATTCGGAGATGATTTCATTCTTCATTCTGCCGTCTTCCCATGTTCCTCTGGTCCTTGGATACCCCTGGCTGAAGGAACACAATCCCACGTTCGATTGGGTAACGGGCAAGGTAACGAGTTGGAGCCTTGATTGTCATGCTAACTGTCTCAAGACTGCCTGTCCCCATTCGGTTCCCAGTCAGGTGATTGAGGCTAAACCCCCAGATTTGTCCCTGGTTCCCGAGACATATCACGATTTGGGGGAAGTGTTCAGTAAGCAGAAGGCTCTGTCACTCCCTCCCCACCGACCATATGATTGTGCCATCAACCTGTTCCCTGGAGCTGTCTACCCCAAGGGAAGGTTATACAGTATCTCCCGCCCTGAACGTGAGGCTTTGGAGACCTACATCAAGGAGTCCCTAGCTGCTGGTCTCGTTCGTCCCTCATCATCACCCCTGGGGGCAGGATTCTTCTTTGTGGGTAAGAAGGATGGCTCTCTTCGACCGTGTATTGATTATCGGGGGTTGAATGACATCACGGTCAAGAACAAGTATCCCCTGCCCTTGATGAGTTCTGCCTTCGACTCTTACAGGGTGCTACGGTGTTCACCAAGCTAGACCTACGCAATGCGTATCACATGGTCCGGATCAGAGAGGGAGACGAGTGGTTGACGGGTTTCAATACACCGATGGGTCACTTCGAGTATCAGGTGATGCCGTTTGGACTGACCAATGCTCCAGCGGTATTCCAGAGTATGGTGAACGACGTCCTGAGAGATATGATCGGTCTCTTTGTGTTTGTTTACCTGGATGACATTCTGATCTTCTCGAAGGAACCTTCCGACCACGTCCAGCATGTCCGGCAGGTTCTGCAGCGATTGTTGGAGAATCGCCTGTTCGTGAAGGCCGAGAAGTGCGAGTTTCACGCCCACACGACATCCTTTCTCGGGTACATCATCTCCAGGGGAGAGATTAGGATGGACCAGGAGAAGGTTAGAGCGGTTCTGGAATGGGCCCAGCCCGGTACGAGATTGCAGCTCCAGAGATTTTTGGGGTTTGCGAATTTCTACCGCAGATTCATCCGGGATTACAGCCGTGTGGCCGCTCCGTTAACTGCCTTGACTTCCAGTATCAGGAGCTTCAAGTGGAATCCGGAGGCGGATCGAGCGTTTCTGGATTTGAAGAGGCGATTCACCAACGCACCGATTCTCTCTCAACCGGACACGGCCCGTCAGTTCGTCGTTGAAGTGGACGCGTCTGATGTGGGAGTTGGCGCCATCCTGTCGCAGCGATGCTCCACGGACAGTAAACTCCATCCCTGCGCCTACTACTCTCGTCGCCTTTCGCCTGCGGAGAGGAATTACGATGTGGGTAACCGGGAGCTTCTCGCGGTGAAACTTGCCTTGGAGGAGTGGCGCCACTGGTTGGAGGGGGCGGAGCAACCGTTTATTGTCTGGACTGACCACAAGAATCTTGCTTACGTGCAATCGGCTAGACGTCTCAACTCCCGTCAGGCCAGGTGGTCGTTGTTTTTTCGGACGATTCAATTTTTTCCCTGACGTTCCGACCTGGATCTAAGAACGGCAAGGCGGACGCCTTGTCTCGGATGTTCTCCAAGACGGAGGAGAGTGGGTCCAAGACCGAGACAATTCTCCCCCGGAACTGCGTCGTGGGAGCTGTTAGGTGGAAGATTGAGGAGGAGGTGATGGCGGCTCTTCGGACGCAGCCCGGTCCCGTAACGGTCCACCCGGTCGGTTGTTTGTGCCTGAGTCGGTTCGTCCTGCGGTCTCGAATGGTCCCACGCCAGCAAGATGGCTTGTCACCCTGGCGTGGCTCGGACGATGGCGTTTCTTCGCAGACGCTTTTTGGTGGCCTGCCATGGCCGAGGATACTCGGGGTTATGTTGCTGCCTGTCCAGTGTGTGCGCAGAATAAGAGTACCAATCGGCCCAGCTCTGGACTACTTCACCCCCTTCCTATTCCCCGCGACCATGGTCGCATCTGGCCCTGGACTTTGTCACTGGGTTGCCCGCTTCTGAGGGGAACACGGTCGTGCTGACTATCGTGGACAGATTCAGCAAGTTCGCCCACTTTGTGCCAATTGCCAAGCTTCCCTCTGCCTCGGAGACGTCCGAGATCCTGGTTAGGGAGGTTTTCAGGGTCCACGGGTTGCCCAGTGATATCGTTTCCGACCGTGGCCCTCAGTTTACCTCTGCTGTCTGGAAGTCCTTCTGTTTGGCCATTGGAGCTACAGTCAGTCTCACATCTGGTTTTCACCCCCAATCTAATGGTCAGGCGGAGAGAGCCAACCAGAAGATGGAATCCACGCTACGCTGCCTGGCCTCTTCCAACCCCACCTCCTGGGTCTCTCAGTTGCCTTGGGTTGAGTATGCCCACAATACTCTCCCCTACATCTGCCACTGGGATGTCTCCCTTCCAGTGCCTGTATGGCTACCAACCTCCCCTGTTCCCTTCTCAGGAGAAGGAGCTCTCAGTGCCTTCTGTTCAGGCCCATATTCGTCGTTGCCACCGGACCTGGCATCGGACCAGAAAGGCACTCCTTAGAGTTTCGGACCGGTATCAGCTCCAGGCGAATCGTCGCCGGATCCCCGCTCCCACCTACACCATCGGAGATAGGGTCTGGTTGGCCACACGGGATCTTCCTTTACGGACTGAGTCTAGGAAGTTGTTACCGAAGTTCATTGGTCCGTTTGTGGTGGAGAAGGTGATCAATCCGGTGGCAGTTCGACTCAAACTCCCGAGGACGCTCAGAGTCCATCCCACCTTTCATGTCTCCTGCCTCAAGCCTGTTTTCCTCAGTCCTCTGTTGCCTCCTCCGCCTCCTCCTCCTCCTCCTCGGATGATCGGAGGTGGTCCTGCCTACACGGTGCGACGCATCATGGATGCCAGACGGCGGGGCCGGGGTTTCCAGTATCTCGTGGACTGGGAGGGGTATGGTCCTGAAGAGAGGAGTTGGATTCCGCGGCGACAGATCCTAGATGCTGACCTCATCCGTGACTTCTACCGCCTCCATCCTGGCGCTCCGGGAGTCCGCCCGGTGGCGTTCGTCGGAGGGGGGGTACTGTAACGATCCCGGCAGTCTGAGTCGGGTCCTGTCTGTGGACTAGTTTTTCTGCTCGGGATCTCCAGTTTCCCGAGGGTTCTGGAACGCTCCGGGGAGCTCTCTTGATTTCCGCACCTGCATCCCATCAGCAATCTGCACACCTGGTCCTGATCATCACCCTTCTTAGGCTCTGGCCTAACATCCATTCCCTGCCGGATCGTTAGCCATGAACATCACTCGTCCGGAACCTTCATCCAACCTCTGCCTGGTGGTCGGCGGCTGCCGAGCCATGATTGGATCAACCACTGCACCCCCAACAACTAATCAACGCCGCCCGCTCTGTTCCCTGGATTATTCAGCATCACTCTTGAATTTGTAAATAAACACTCACCTTCGTTTCAACTTACCTTGTCCTGGTCTGCTTCTGGGTTCTGGCTTTGTAACTCGTGACATTGAACTTCAGGTTCTGCACAACTTTGACCTTCTTTGCTTCATTTGGTCATAACAAGATCACTTGGGAGTGGCTGCTTCTCTCTCTGTTCCCTTGTATGTTTGGAAAGTGACTGTTCTTTCTGGAAAAGTTAAGAAAAGATTCTGTCAGAACAAGGTTCAGCATTCCCTCGCTGTAATTAGTTGGAGTTAGTCTGTGTGGAGCTCCTCTTGCCTGTAAAACAAAGTGTTAACTGTACATAAAAGCAGCAGTGTTTCCACATTTGAGAGAGCTACATGTTGTTCAGTGTGTAACGTCTGTAGTATAAACACAGTGTAAAGTTTTAGTGGGTGGTAACACGACACGCCGGACCAACACATGGCTCATGAACATATGTATGCACGTGTGTATATGTGTGTGCGTATGTGTGTATGCGTGTGTACGTGGGTGTTTATATGTGTTTGGAAGTATGTCAACTAAATAAGTCCATGTGCTCTAACATCAGCCATGATCAGTAGCTAAGGGGATAGTGGAAAAACTTCAGTTGTATGCCATGTGTGCTGTGACTGGATCCAGACCTGGTGGACACCGCTAGTGTCTATAATGGTTGATGATTGGCTCTAAGACCTGGAGAGGAAAAACATCCTCAGTGAACCCATCCTTCCTTTGCTCGATTGAGGACTGAAGAGGCTCCTCTCCTCTCCTCTCCTCTCTTCCCCTCTCCTCTCTTCCATTGAGGACTGAATAGGCTCCTCTCCTCAACAGAGAGAGAACAGTCCATGGCTTTGTTTATCAATGAGGGGGAAGGACGAAGGTGGAGGGTTATGGAGTGGTTTTCTCACGCTCTGAGGTCCGAGCAGGTCTCGTTTCTCACGAGAGAGCAACACAGAGATGGAGTCCTGGCTTTGGCCTTCCACACACACATCACATGACCCTCTAAGTCCACACTTAATCCTTCTGCTTTGATGGCTTATAAGACACTGCTAACAGCTAGTCAAGCTCTGTGGTCCTCGCAGGGCCTGTCCGTCACGTGTGCTTAGCATGTAGCATTAGCATAACAATACATTGTTGTGTGTTCCGTGCAAGGTTTCTATCCTGCGTGAGTAGGAGTGGCAGTCGAACAGCTTCTAGAATAGCCCATGGTGCCCCTTTCATTGACAGCGGCCCTCAAGGCCATGAAAGAGAGAGCTGCAGCAAACAGCCTTTCAGCAAGCTAGCGGCCTCACGGCTACATTTCAGTAGTGCTGAAACGAATAAATCTGTTTAAGGGCTCCAGTCTTTGTACCAGGGGTTTAAACTTTGACCTCTGTCTGTATTGTGTTTCATATGACACCTTGTTATGTTTGGGTTCCGGGCTATGAGGAAAGAGGGGGAGCTAGCTAGCCTACTTAGAGCAGACGCTTCTGTTCAGGACTGGGCTGAGCTGGATTAGCCTGGTCCCAGATCAGTTTGTGCTGTATTGCTAACATCTTTGGTAATTGGCAAGACAGCACAAACTGATCTGGGACCAGGCTGGAGCTGTATTACCAGGCTGCAGCCTTGTGTTTCCCTATTGGTAGATTTGTCTGGGCAGGCAGGTCCTGTTGGGCTGCTAGAGAGAGAGAGTTACTAGAGGGAGACTGGTAAAGCTGGATGTCTAACTGTCTGGTGTCCTAAAAAAAACATTGCAATACTGTTCCAACTGCCAAACCCTAGATTTGAAAACAGGATTAGTCCATAGAGAGCAGGTAAGGCAACAAACTGAGTGTAGATTGTTTGTTGTTTCACAAATGGGAATTTGTGCTATTGTGAGGTACTGTCTCTCATAATGTTTCTTTGTCTGTGTTCAGGGGTGGTAAACAGCTAGGCCTACATCTAAGATTGTTGGACATCATACTACTGTAGCTACCATGAGTAGGTAACACTTGTCAATAGTCTGTTACACTAGGCCTCCACAGTCACACCTTGGTATTCCAGTAAAGCACATTCTCATGAGAAACCATCTGTCAGTCTGCAGGGTGAAAGAGAGGAATTACTTTCTCTGATACTTCATAATCCTTAACGTCCCCAAATGTCCTGGGATAGACCTGTGTGTGTGTGTGTGTGTGTGTGTGTGTGTGTGTGTGTGTGTGTGTGTGTGTGTGTTTAAGCCTCACAAGAGTGTCACTTCACAGGAGTGTGTATTGTACCTGGAAGAACTAGACTGTGATGGCAGCCATTACAGTTAAGTACATCATTAGTTTAATGATGTAAAAGAGTATGGCTATAACCTAACCCTAAACCCAGTGTTAGCTTGTGTTCCTACAGTCCTGAATTTCCTACAGTTCTGTTTTTGGAGACTCAGACCACAGGTATTGATTTGGTTTGACTAACAGTTCTTTGTCAGAGCTCATAGGAGGAATGTGAAAGTATGTGAGCACATCCTATTGCCTGGTTATCCCTGCACACAATGTCTGTTGGTACGGGTAATGACACACAGTGAGGACCCCGAACCACCCCTGCTCCACTAAGCCCACACAGTCACCAGTCACGCTGCAGTAACCCACACACTCACTGGCAAGTCACCTGTCACCACACACACTAGTCACCACAGGAGCTGTCATCTTGCTGAGCCGGTTCAGAGGAGAGGGGACCTCAGACACACTCAAGGGCAACCACAATGCTCTGAGAATGAGCAGATGAAGCCACACACAGCCTGACCTTAAGGAGGAGAGGAGAGTAGAAAGGAGAGGAGGAGAGCAGAGGGGGAGGTGAGATGGGGAAAGAATAAGAAAAGGGGAGAGGAAAGGAGTGGGGAGGACAGAATGGAGAAAAGAGGAGCGGAGAGTAAAAGAGAAGGACCTAGCCACTCATGACAGTGCTGGTCCCAAGACAAGGCACTCTACTGGGCTTCCATAATAACCCAGAGGCATTGTACTGTCCCTGGGAAGAGACTGGAACAGAGGGGAGTGGTGGGAGGGAGAGGAGAGGCACTGACTGACTGGACACACTGAGAACACAGCAGCTGAAGTGTTTTCTTATGTGGTTCAAATCTCTCGAATGAATCTAAATACCGTTAGAGGAAAGGGAACAACTCATTTTAAGACCGAACTTTATAGTGATGTAGGGTATTGCCTCAAACTTGGGTATGTTGTTGTTGTCTGTGTGAGTTGATGATACAGTTGAGAATGTCGCTGCTAGCTACAGCAGTCAGCCACGTGTAAAGCCATACTCTCTGTTTAGCCTTGTGAGTTGGGTTTCCCTAGCCTGGTCTCATATCTGTTTGTACTGTCTTGCCAAACACCAAACGTGGTATCTTTGTTATTTTATTAGGATCCCCATTAGCTGTTGTGAAAGCATCAGCTACACTTCCTGAGTTCCACACAAAACATAGAACATGACATAATACAGAACATTAATAAACAAGAACAGCTCAAGGACAGAACTACATATAGTGAGGAGAACAAGTATTTGATACACTGGCGATTTTGCAGGTTTTCCTACTTACAAAGCATGTAGAGGTCTGTAATTTTTATCATAGGTACACTTCAACTATGAGAGACGGAATCTAAAACAAAAATCCAGAAAATCACATTGTATGATTTTTAAGTAATTAATTTGCATTTTATTGCATGACATAAGTATTTGATACATCAGAAAAACAGAACTTAATATTTGGTACAGAAACCTTTGTTTGCAATTACAGAGATCATACGTTTCCTGTAGGTCTTGACCAGGTTTGCACACACTGCAGCAGGGATTTGGGCCCACTCCTCCATACAGACCTTCTCCAGATCCTTCAGGTTTCGGGGCTGTCGCTGGGCAATACGGACTTTCAGCTCCCTCCAAAGATTTTCTATTGGGTTCAGGTCTGGAGACTGGCTAGGCCACTCCAGGACCTTGAGATGCTTCTTACGGAGCCACTCCTTAGTTGCCCTGGCTGTGTGTTTCGGGTCGTTGTCATGCTGGAAGACCCAGCCACGACCCATCTTCAATGCTCTTACTGAGGGAAGGAGGTTGTTGGCCAAGATCTCGCAATACATGGCCCCATCCATCCTCCCCTCAATACGGTGCAGTCGCCTGTCCCCTTTGCAGAAAAGCATCCCCAAAGAATTATGTTTTCACCTCCATGCTTCACGGTTGGGATGGTGTTCTTGGGGTTGTACTCATCCTTCTTCTTCCTCCAAACACGCCGAGTGGAGTTTAGACCAGAAAGCTCTATTTCTGTCTCATCAGACCACATGACCTTCTCCCATTCCTCCTCTGGATCATCCAGATGGTCATTGACAAACTTCAGACTGGCCTGGACATGCGCTGGCTTGAGCAGGGGGACCTTGCGTGCGCTGCAGGATTTTAATCCATGATGGCGTAGTGTGTTACTAATGGTTTTCTTTGAGACTGTGGTCCCAGCTCTCTTCAGGTCATTGACCAGGTCCTGCCGTGTAGTTCTGGGCTGATCCCTCACCTTCCTCATGATCATTGATGCCCCACGAGGTGAGATCTTGCATGGAGCCCCAGACCGAGGGTGATTGACCGTCATCTTGAACTTCTTCCATTTTCTAATAATTGCGCCAACAGTTGTTGCCTTCTCACCAAGCTGCTTGCCTATTGTCCTGTAGCCCATCCCAGCCTTGTGCAGGTCTACAATTTTATCCCTGATGTCCTTACACAGCTCTCTGGTCTTGGCCATTGTGGAGAGGTTGGAGTCTGTTTGATTGAGTGTGTGGACAGGTGTCTTTTATACAGGTAACAAGTTCAAACAGGTGCAGTTAATACAGGTAATGAGTGGAGAACAGGCGGGCTTCTTAAAGAAAAACTAACAGGTCTGTGAGAGCCGGAATTCTTACTGGTTGGTAGGTGATCAAATACTTATGTCATGCAATAAAATGCAAATTAATTACTTAAAAATCATACAATGTAATTACAGACCTCTACATGCTTTGTAAGTAGGAAAACCTGCAAAATCGGCAGTGTATCAAATACTTGTTCTCCCCACTGTACATTTACAAACTGCATACATAGCCTACATATCAATACATACACACACAATATCTAGGTCAAATAGGGGCGAGGCATTGTGCCGTGAGACGTTGATTTATCTGTTTTTTTAAACCAGGTCTGCTGTTTATTTGAGCAATATGAAATGGAAGGGAGATCCATACAATAATGGCTCTAGGACCAGGCTATAGGGCTTCTGCTTCCCCATTAAATTTCTCTCTCCTTGTCCTCACTCTGAAGCAGAGGCCTCTGCCATACGTTCTCCTCTGGTATTAATTCAACCAATCATTATTCCTTCTCACAAGCATTCCTGTTCCCCATCTCATTCTTCTTTTCTCTTCTTCTCTCCTTCTCTTCTTCTTTTCTCTTCTTCTTTCCTCTTCTTCTTTTCTCTTCTTCTCTTCTTCTTTTCTCTTCTTCTCTCCTTCTCTTCTTCTTTTCTCTTCTTCTTTTCTCTTCTTCTCTCCTTCTCTTCTTCTTTTCTCTTCTTCTCTCCTTCTCTTCTTCTTTTCTCTTATTTTTTCCTCTTCTTCTTTTCTCTTCTTCTCTCATTCTCTTCTTATTTTCTCTTCTTCTCTTCTTCTTTTCTCTCCTTCTCTTCTTCTTTTCTCTTCTTCTTTCCTCTTCTTCTCTCCTTCTCTTCTTCTCTCCTTCTCTTCTTCTTTTCTCTTCTTCTCTCCTTCTCTTCTTCTTTTCTCTCCTTCTCTCCTTCTTTTCTCTCCTTCTCTTCTTCTTTTCCTCTCTTCCTCTTTCCCACAGGAAACTAAACAAAAGCCAAATGTAGAAAGAACGCTGTCTGAACCTGCCAGTACAGTACCAGCCAGTCACTATAGAGTCACTGCCATCGGTAGAATAGAGGCTGGCCCTGGCCATGGCATGGAACCCAGAGTCTCTCTTTTGTTGTCTGGGTACCCAAGGCAAACCTGTAAACCTGTATAGCAGACACAATAGAGCCAGGCATGTTTCCAACCACTTTCACATGAATTGATATAATCTTCTAGCTCTGCTCTCATGAGAGGACATTCACACTTCGACCTGTTCCTTACAACAAAGGCTTGGCTTGTTAATATGGCCCTTGGGGTCCTGGTCAAAAGTAGTGCGCTATATCAAAAGTAGTGCACTATATAGGGAATAGGGTGCCATTTGGGATGACAAGCAGGTCTCTCCTCTGTGAGGTTAAATAATGTTATATAGGGGTTTTATAGGGACCAGAGACAGAGGCAGCTGCTGACATTGGACTGACAAACCTAAGGATGTGTCACTGTGTGGACTGGTGATAGGTTGATAGCTGAAGGGTGAACAGGGACAGACATGGATGTATATGTAGGATAGTGGAGTGAATCCTGTTTAGATGGACATACTGCTAACTGGACCCCATCTGCTCTGCTCAGAATAGACTGGAAGCCCCCTACTAGACAGACACACACACACGGCCATGGTGTCATGCCATCTATAAATGGACCACTGATGATTCAATGCGTAAAACTGTTCATCAACTGCTATTAAACCAGTAAACATGCCACCGCAGAGCCAAGGGGAATTTGGGGGGATTTTTCTGATATCAGTCAACATTTACAGCTGTTTTCTGCATAGTTAATGGCAAACTGTACAGAAGTATTTATGTATTTTTAGCTCTAATTGGTTTGATGTGACTACATGCCTCAGATATTTTCTCTAGTTATTTTTTTATTCCTAATCATTTCTTTAGGCTTAAGGAGATTTTGAAGTAAAGTTATAGCTTATAACAAGGGCCCAAAGTTTCCCTAGACTGGTCACATCGTCAGGAAAATCTCAGTACAGTAATGCTTGGGGCCTTACTGAAGTCTATCTATAAGCAGTTTGTGTGGTTTGTTTCTGCCTCTGACTGACTACCCAGCAAACCAGGAACATTCCCAGGACATTAGTTAACATTCCCATGAAGTTCTCTGACCTAAATAGTTGTAGCATCTCCCTCTGAGCACATCTGGTGTTTGGGTTAAAGTTAAAGATAAGATGTGCCCTTGGCATAAGGATATCAGGGCCTGCTCAGAGAAAGCAATTGTAAGCAAAACCTCAGTAGAGTAAGGACGTACTGCTCTCACTAAAAACTGTAAGTCGCTCTGGATAAGAACGTCTGCTAAATGACTAAAATGTAAAAAATGCTCCATATGATATGATAGTCTGGTCAGTTTACTGAGGTTAGCAACATTTTATTGAAGTGTATTCTTATTTTGTGTGTGACTGGTGGATGCTGCTGGGTGTGAGTGTGATGCGGGGAATTAACATGGAATTGCAAAACAAGTTTATGAGAACCGGAGGAAACTCCATAAGAGAACTGGCAGAAACTCCATAAGAGAACCGGAGGAAACTATCATGACTCAGGATATGACCCAGATGCAGACACAGGAGGCGGATAGTACAGTTCTCAATAATAATTTATTAGAACACGGGGCAGGAAAAGGGCAGGTCGAGGACAGGCGGAGGTTCGTAATCAGGTCAGAGTCAGGCAGGTACAGGACGGCAGGCAGGCTCGGGGTCAGGACAGGCAGAGGTTCGTACTCAGGTCAGAGTCAGGCAGGTACAGGACGGCAGGCAGGCTCGGGGTCAGGGCTGGCAGAATGGTCAGAACCGGGAAAACTAAGAAACATACACTAGAGAAACAGGAAAACGGGAAAGCACGCTGGTAAGACCTGACAAGACAAGACTCACAACAGACAAAGAGAGAACACAGGTATAAATGCACTGGAGATAATGGGGAAGATGGGCGACACCTGGAGGGGGGTGGAGACAAGCACAAAGACAGGTGAAACAGATCAGGGTGTGACAGTACCCCCCACCCCCCACCCCAGGGGCCCCACCTGGCGTCCAACCTGGGCGCATACCTGGTTGACTGGTGTGCCGGCGGTGGAACTCAGCGAACCCTCAGGAGGCGCCTCACCGTGTACGCCGGTTGACGTTCGATGATACGGGGGAGAGGGGTGGGCCTGGAAACAGGAGACAAAGGGCTGTGAGACATAGGTTTAATTCTGGACACATGAAAAGTGGGATGTATACGGAGGGTACGGGGCAACAGAAGATGAACAGCAGAGGGGCTAAGGATTTTAGAGATGGGGAAAGGACCAATAAAATGGGGGTAAAGTTTGTGGGACTCCATCCGGAGGGGCAGATCCCGAGAGGACAGCCATACCCTAGGGCTGATATCCTAGGGAACACTCAAAAAGGCGTGAGACCCGTAGCAGAACAGGGAAGGGTGTTGCAAGCATATTCCACCCACATGAGTTGCTGGCTCCAGGCGGTGGAATTGGTGGAGACGAGGCAGTGAAGAGTCGTCTCCAGGTCCTGATTGGCTCTTTCCGACTGGCCGTTGGACTGGGGATGAAAACCAGAGGACCGGCTGGCCGACGACCCAATAAGGGTGCAGAACGCCTTCCAGAACCGGGACAAGAACTGAGGACTGCGATCGGAGACCATGTCGACCGGCAGTCCATGGATCCAGAAGACGTGCTGCACCATGAGCTGGACCGTCTCCTTAGCTGAGGGCAACTTAGGAAGGGGAATAAAATGGGTGGCTTTGGGAAACCGGTCCACCACTGTAAGGATGGTGGTGTTGCCATCAGACGGCGGGAGGCCCGTGACGAAGTCCAAGGATATATGGGACCAGGCGCGGTGAGGGACAGGAAGTGGTTGAAGGAGGCCAGGCTGAGCTTGCCGTAGAGTCTTGTTCTGCGCACCACAGTACAGGCGGCAACGAATGCAGAGACATCAGGAACCATGGTGGGCCTCCAAAAACGTTGTCGGACGAAATCCAAGGTCCGACGGGTGCGAGGATGACAGGTGAGTCTCGAGGAATCAGCTCATTCCAGAACAGGACCATGGGCAGAGTCCGGGACAAACATCTGGTTAGCTGGGCCCTCACCGGGGTCCAGCTGGGAACACTGTAGTGACGCCTCAAGCACTGAGATGCAGTGCCTTAGGCCGCTGCGCCACTCGGGGGCCCAAATTAAGATGGGGGCTGTAGTGAATCGCTTCTTGAGGTCAGAGAACGCCCGGTCAGCTGCTGGAGACCATATGAATGGCTCTGACGTCCATGGGAATGGAGAAGGGTTGTGTGGGGATTCCCAGCTCCGACACCAGGGTAGCGTCCATAAAGCTCTCGTCGGCCCCAGAGTCAATGGGCACCTGGAGAGATTTGGACCGGTCACACCACAACAGGGTAGCATGGAGATGGGTACAAGCAATGGAAGGTGGGAAACTCACCGTACAGCTTACCAGCGTACTCGTACCTACTTGATGAGCCTGGGTCTTTAATGGGAAGGTAGCTAAGAATTGTCCTGTAACTCCACAATATAGACAGCTCTGGGTGTTAAGTCTGCGTAAGCGCTCAGCTGGAGACAATCTAGCCCTGCCCAGTTGCATGGGATCCGAAGGAGGCGAGTCGGCAGCCCTCAGTGATTCTGGATTCTGGAACATTCACAGAACCAATTTTGGTTTGCTTGTTGGTCCCATTCTGTGTGGTCAAGTGAAGTGATCACATTAAGGACACCATATGGTGTTCGTGTCCCAACTCAGTTCGGTTACAGTCATGACACAGTGTGACCTTTTATATTCCACTATAACAGGGCAACTGTTCAACCAACCAGTGAAAATCACTTCCTGTTATTTCTACCTCTTCTGATGTGTCATTATGGAGGAATGATCCATCCATCCAGATCAGTCAATTGGCTAGAAGTTACAACCCACAGCAGCTTAGAAAAAGGCTCAGCCCA
Organism: Coregonus clupeaformis; assembly: GCF_020615455.1. Lineage (NCBI taxonomy): Eukaryota > Metazoa > Chordata > Actinopteri > Salmoniformes > Salmonidae > Coregonus > Coregonus clupeaformis. The sequence continues at coordinate 44,157,141 of NC_059225.1, forward strand.
TTACCTCAGTTCTAAGGGGTGAGCTGTGTAGCCAGGGAAGCTGTGTAGCCAGCACATGTCCATTTTATTTCAGTCCTTCTGGGAAGAGGAGCAGGCCAGAGCCAGAGCTGCCTGAGAGAAAAGGCTGAGTCATCATGGCCTACAGCTCCAGCTCTGGGAGGAAATGTACCATTTTCTTCTGTTACTGCTGGCTCTCAGCTCTATCTGAATTACAGAGCAGAGCAGCACGGCTGCAGAACCCATTAAATATGCTTTTATTTGACATGGATGATAGGTTCAATTCAGAGTGTGCAGAGACGCATGAGGTGTGGAGGGAGGGGGGAGGGAGGGAGAGATGAAGGATGGTAGGGAGGGAGTGAGTAAGAGAGAGAGAGAGAGAGAGAGACAGAGAGTGGGGGAGGGAGGGAGGGGAGAGAGAATGAGGATGAATTGACATGGTGTAATGACATGTTGACACAGCAGAGGGCGATGTGTATCTATGTTCTGTCATTTTGGCGGGCATTTATTTTATTTATTTTTTATTTATTTCACCTTTATTTAACCAGGTAAGCCAGTTGAGAACAAGTTCTCATTTACAACTGCGACCTGGCCAAGATAAAGCAAAGCAGTGCGATAAAAACAACAACACAGAGTTACATATGGGGTAAACAAAACATAAAGTCAAAAATACAACAGAAAATATATATACAGTGTGTGCGAATATAGTAAATTATGGAGGTAAGGCAATAAATAGGACATAGTGAAAAATAGTTACAATTTCGTATTAACACTGGAATGATAGATGTGCAAAAGATGATGTGCAAATAGAGATACTGGGGTGCAAATTAGCAAAATAAATAACAATATGGGGATGAGGTAGTTGGGTGGGCTAATTACAGATGGGCTGTGTACAGGTGCAGTGATCGGTAAGCTGCTCTGACAACTGACGCCTAAAGTTAGTGAGGGAGATAAGAGTCTCCAGCTTCAGAGATTTTTGCAGTTCGTTCCAGTCATTGGCAGCAGAGAACTGGAAGGAATGGCGGCCAAAGGAGGTGTTGGCTTTGGGGATGACCAGTGACATATACCTGCTGGAGCGCAGACTACAGGTGGGTGTTGCTATGGTGACCAGTGAGTTAAGATAAGACGGGGATTTGCCTAGCAGTGATTTATAGATGACCTGGAGCCAGTGGGTTTGGCGACGAATATGTAGTGAGGGCCAGCCAACAAGAGAGTACAGGTCACAATGGTGGGTAGTATATGGGGCTTTGGTGACAAAACGGATGGCACTGTGATAGACTACATCCAATTTGCTGAGTAGAGTGTTGGAGGCTATTTTGTAAATGACATCGCCGAAGTCATGGATCGGTAGGATAGTCAGTTTTACAAGGGCATGTTTGGCAGCATGAGTGAAGGAGGCTTTGTTGCGAAATAGGAAGCCGATTCTAGATCTAACTTTTGATTGGAGATGCTTAATGTGAGTCTGGAAGGAGAGTTTACAGTCTATCCAGACACCTAGGTATTTGTAGTTGTCCACATACTCTAGGTCAGACCCGCCGAGAGTAGTGATTCTAGTCGGGTGGGCGGGTGCAAACAGCGTTCGGTTGAAGAGCATGCATTTAGTTTTACTAGTGTTTAAGAGCAGTTGGAGGCTACGGAAGGAGTGTTGTATGGCATTGAAGCTCGTTTGGAGGTTTGTTAACACAGTGTCCAATGAAGGGCCAGATGTCTACAAAATGGTGTCGTCCGCATAGAGGTGGATCCGAGTGTCACCAGCAGCAAGAGCAACATAATTGATATACACAGAGAATAGAGTCGGCCCGAGAATTGAACCTTGTGGCACCTCCATAGAGACTGCCAGAGGTCCAGACAACAGGCCCTCCGATTTGACACATTGAACTCTATCTGAGAAGTAGTTGGTGAACCAGGCGAGGCAGTCATTTGAGATTAGCCACGATAATACAGGTATTATCTTATGATCTGGCTGCATTGAGAACAAATTAAAGCAATATGCCAATGTAGGGACAGTATGAGAAGTCTGTCAATGTACGAAATGAGCACCATTTCATGAAAATCAAAGCCAGCGTTTAGATTTGCTCTTTACCACAGTCCCAAAGTATACCTACAACATGACCTGTAATAACACACAAATACCTGAAGATGCATCTTTCACATTTAAAAGATTCTCCCAAGTTTGTATCACTCTCCTCTCTCACTCCTCTTAATAACAGCATTCCCCCTGTGCTGTTTTGCATAGTTCCGTTCTGTTCTGCCTGTTCCGTTCCTTTCTGTTGAGATACAGTGTTTACATGGCCAGTCTCTGCACTATGTCTGGTATCCCCTATCCCCGTCCAGAGTGCATGGCTCGCCACAGCTGGGACTGTGTAAAGATGACATGTTAGATGTGTAAATAAAGCGTGTTCAAATAGTGTTCTGACCAACTTTGTCTGCCTTAATCATGCTGAAAAAGTGAGGGAGTTGCATGTGGTTGATTAAGCTATGAGTAATGGTAAAGATATCATTCATCTGTTGATTTACTGTACCAGTAGTGACACTGTACACCTTTGCTGTCCATTTGTACAGCTGGATCTGTTGCTGAAGCAGTTCATGACACGTGTTAGAACCAGACCTCCCAGAACTCTTAGACTTACTGTAGATCCTCCAAGTGCTGAGCGCCTCCTCTAGTGTAAACCACTTGTAACACTCGTAAAGTACACTTGGCCACTTTTGTGGGCTCTCAGAAAAAAATTAAAAACGGCTTGCCTGAAACGATCTCTCTCTCTCTTTAGGGTGTACGAGCCATGTACGGAAACATTTAGTGAATGTGGGGGAGGTATTCCGTTTTCTCTTAAACACTTTAGTGTCCACACTTTAGTGTTACTTATGAGTGTGAACTACAGGCTGCTTGCTTATTGCAACACAATAACTCCTATGTTAAACACTCCTAGAGTAACACTAGAGTGTGTAACTAGACTGGAGGTTGTGCTGTTTATTGCTTATTGCAGGCAGAAGGCCTCCTATGTTGCCCTGTGGTGATAAGCTCTCATTGTTATGCAACTCCTTAGCAGCATAAGCTTCTGGCATGGCTCCCTCCCTCCCTCCCTGTCTTTTTCTCTCTCTCTCTCTCTCTCTCCCTCTCTCCGCTGCCTCCCTGTCCGGCGCTAAGTCTGTTTAAAATAGCAACAGGTTGAGTGAGCATGAGGCTAGGAGAGCTGCCAGTACTACAAACCCCGCGCCGGAGCACGGCCTGGGAGTAGAGGAAGAAGGGAAGAGTAGAGGGGGAGAGACGGAGGGTCTCTCTCCTCCACCAGCACACTCTCAAAATGCTGAGTGTTATGTACTTCCTCCGCTCTTTCTTCGAGGTAAGGGATCTTCAGGTTCTTTCTTTCACTCTCTGAGGTAAAGGGAGTACTGTTTTCCTTCTCTTCCTCCCTCTCTCTATTCCTATCTCTATCTCTCTCCCCGTTTCTTTCTCCTACAGGAACTTCTGTTTTTGTCTCTTAGTTTGTTCCCACACTGGGAGAGAGAGAGGGAGTAGACTAGCTAGATTTACAGAGTTCTAATTTCACGTATGTTGTCATGGTGGTTCTCTCTCATGCAGAACTCAACGGCAGACAGAAACCCTTACCTCTGCTGTTTACTGTCAGTAAGCCAGAACAAGATGTCAGTTGTCCTCTTATTGTCTTTGGTTGTTTGGAGTGTCAGTTGACAGGGTCATTGCCAAGGTTGAACTACACTGTATCCTAATTTCTCAGCATAGTAAACGTTGCCTCTTCTGTGTGAAAAAGTTATTATTGATAGTCATGTCTTGATGAGGTGAGGGCAGTTTTTACCTGCCATTCAGATTGAAATGAGCACTTGGGTTTGATTTGTAAATGTTTTTCTTATCGTGTTAGTGCTCCTTTGTTCTTCTAGGTTAAAAAAAAAGTTTATGTGATCTAACTGCTCAGATGTTGATGGATGGTTGGACCCGGAGCATGATGCCTGTTGGATACTGTCCCTATTCTCACACACACACACACACACACACACACACGCACGCACGCACGCACGCACGCACACACACACACACACACACACACAAACAAGAACACTGGCAGTGGGGTGTCCTGCTTTATTCAGGAGTGAAAACAAGCACAGGAAAAGAGAGAGAAGGAAAGAAGGTGTGAGAGAGAGAGAGAGAGAGAGAGAGAGGGAGAGAGAGAGAGAGAGAGAGAGAGAGAGAGAGAGAGGAGAGAGAGAGAGAGAGAGAGAGAGAGAGAGAGAGAGAGAGAGAGAGAGAGAGAGAGAGAGAGAGAGAGAGAGAGAGAGAGAGAGAGAGAGAGAGAGAGAGAGAGAGAGAGAGAGAGAGAGAGAGAGAGAGAGAGAGAGAGAGAGAGAGAGAGAGAGAGAGAGAGAGAGAGAGAGAGAGAGAGAGAGAGAGAGAGAGAGAGAGAGATGTTCCTCCAGTAGCTCATGCCTCTGCATGAGGCCGGCGGTAAAGACCAGGGTATTATCAGCTTTACCAGGAGGCTTTGAGGCCGGCTGGCGCGACGCGGCCCGGTTTCACCTGTTGCTGATTACAACATTTGTCCTGTTATATCTCCTCCATGGAGACACTGAACTGGTCTGTTGTTTAGATAATTATGGGATTTAGCCCACTGTGCCTGGGATGCATCTCTTGACATGGCAACTGGCCGATCAAATGTCAGGGGCAGGTCCTTATGCAGGAAACAGGAAGCACAAAGCAGGAAGCAGGAATTTGAAGTTTGTCTAATTGGTTGAGTGGCGAGGGGGGCTCACTTTGATCATCGTAATCCTGTGTGGCTCAGTTGGCTAAATGACTCAAATGTAATTGTAAATGTGTGGCAAGCAGTAGAAACCACTCATATCCAACCCTCACATTCCTTAGTGGTGACAGACTGGAGAACACTAACCATACTATAGGGATGTGACAAATGGAACACATTTCTTAACATTTAAACATGATTTTTGAGGGGGGGGGTTCTGTTAAAATGATAAGAAACATGTATTAAGATCCATGTGAATTCACAATGCAGCTGCACTGCTGCCAGGAATGGTTTGGGTCTCACTTTCAGATGGTGAAGCATGGCACATGTACTGCCAATACTGTACCTCAATTCCACCTCACAAAGTTTGCATTTCCTTCTCATTTAACTTCATAAAGTATTGCCATACAGGACTTGGCTGCTGTCTCTTGCCTTTCTCTGCCATTTTTCCAACTGTTAACGACAATGATGTAGTTGTGGAGAGTCGACTCCAAAATAATTTCTGAGATTCAGTATTTTTGGAATGAGGAGACTGATTACCGGTAGTTGCCATACTTCTGAGAACACAAACACTTGCATCTTTCATAGCGAGCTAGTGAGGGACGGAGAGAGAGGGGAGGGGCACAGTATAGGCAGGTCAGCCACCAGGCAGACAAAGTCAGGGTGTCCTAATTGAAAGAACCAATGTCAGTCCTCTTTAAAGTGAACTCTTTAAAGCTGTTCTCTTTGTATTTTTTTATTTTTTTATTTTTATTTTTTTCACCTTTATTTAACCAGGTAAGCCAGTTGAGAACAAGTTCTCATTTACAACTGCGACCTGGCCAAGATAAAGCAAAGCAGTGCAATAAAAACAACACAGAGTTACATATGGGGTAAAAAAAAACATAAAGTCAAAAATACAACAGAAAATATATATACAGTGTGTGCAAATGTAGCAAGTTATGGAGGTAAGGCAATAAATAGGCTATAGTGCAAAATAATTACAATAGTATTAACACTGGAATGCTAGATGTGCAAGAGATTATGTGCAAATAGAGATACTGGGGTGCAAAAGAACAAAATAAATAACAATATAGGGATGAGGTAGTTGGGTGGGCTAATTTCAGATGGGCTGTGTACAGGTGCAGTGATCGGTAAGGTGCTCTGACAACTGATGCTTAAAGTTAGTGAGGGAGATAAGAGTCTCCAGCTTCAGAGATTTTTGCAATTCGTTCCAGTCATTGGCAGCAGAGAACTGGAAGGAATGGCGGCCAAAGGAGGTGTTGGCTTTGGGAATGACCAGTGAGATATACCTGCTGGAGCGCAGACTACGGGTGGGTGCTGCTATGGTGACCAATGAGCTAAGATAAGGCGGGGATTTGCCTAGCAGTGATTTATAGATGGCCTGGAGCCAGTGGGTTTGACGACGAACATGTAGTGAGGACCAGCCAACAAGAGCGTACAGGTCACAGTGGTGGGTAGTTTATGGGGCTTTGGAGACAAAACGGATGGCACTGTGATAGACTACATCCAATTTGCTGAGTAGAGTGTTGGAGGCTATTTTGTAAATGACATCGCCGAAGTCAAGGATCGGTAGGATAGTCAGTTTTACGAGGGCATGTTTGGCAGCATGAGTGAAGGAGGCTTTGTTGCGAAATAGGAAGCCGATTCTAGATTTAACTTTGGATTGGAGATTCTTTATGTGAGTCTGGAAGGAGAGTTTACAGTCTAACCAGACACCTAGGTATTTGTAGTTGTCCACACACTCTAGTTCAGACCCGTCGAGAGTGGTGATTCTAGTCGGGTGGGCGGGTGCCAGCAGCGTTCGATTGAAAAGCATGCATTTAGTTTTACTAGTGTTTAAGAGCAGTTGGAGGCTACTGAAGGAGTGTTGTATGGCATTGAAGCTCGTTTGGAGGTTTGTTAACACAGTGTCCAATGAAGGGCCAGATGTATACAAAATGGTGTCGTCTGCGTAGAGGTGGATCTGAGAGTCACCAGCAGCAAGAGCGACATCATTGATATACACTGAGAAAAGTGTCGGCCCAAGAATTGAACCCTGTGGCACCCCCATAGAGACTGCCATAGGTCCAGACAACAGGCCCTCCGATTTGACACACTGAACTCTATCTGAGAAGTAGTTGGTGAACCAGGCGAGGCAGTCATTTGAGAAACCAAGGCTATTTAGTCTGCCAATAAGAATGCGGTGGTTGACAGAGTCGAAAGCCTTGGCCAGGTCGATGAAGACGGCTGCACAGTACTGTCTATTATCAATCGCGGTTATAATATCGTTTAGGACCTTGAGCGTGGCTGAAGTGCACCCATGACCAGCTCGGAAACCGGATTGCATAGCGGAGAAGGTACGGTGGTATTCGAAATGGTCGGTGATCTGTTTGTTAACTTGGCTTTCAAATACTTTCGAAAGGCAGGGCAGGATGGATATAGGTCTGTAGCAGTTTGGATCTAGAGTGTCACCCCCTTTGAAGAGGGGGATGACCGCGGCAGCTTTCCAATCTCTTGGGATCTCAGACGTTATGAAAGAGAGGTTGAACAGACTAGTAATAGGGGTTGCGACAATTTCGGCGGCTAGTTTTAGAAAGAAAGGGTCCAGATTGTCTAGCCCAGCTGATTTGTAGGGGTCCAGATTTTGCAGCTCTTTCAGGACATCAGCTATCTGAATTTGGGTGAAGGAGAAGCGGGGGGGGGGCATGGGCAAGTTGCAGCGGAGGGTGCAGAGTTGGTGGCCGGGGTAGTGGTAGCCAGATGGAAAGCATGGCCAGCCCTAGCAAAATGCTTGTTGAAATTCTCGATTATTGTAGATTTATCGGTGGTGATAGTGTTTCCTAGCCTCAGTGCAGTGGGCAACTGGGAGGAAGTGCTCTTATTCTCCATGGACTTTACAGTGTCCCAAAACTTTTTGGAGTTAGTGCTACAGGATGCAAATTTTTGTTTGAAAAAGTTAGCCTTTGCTTTCCTGACTGCTTGTGTATATTGGTTCCTAACTTCCCTGAAAAGTTGCATATCGCGGGGGCTATTTGATGCTAATGCAGTACGCCACAGGATGTTTTTGTGCTGGTCAAGGGCAGTCAAGTCTGAGGAGAACCAGGGGCTATATCGGTTCTTAGTTCTGTATTTTTTGAATGGGGCATGTTTATTTAAGATTGAGTATTCACACTGCCCTTGCCTTTGAATGAGGACTCAACTCTTTTTCCAGTTCATTTAACCTATTTTGTGGTCCAAGTCCTCTTTGCATTCACATTGCTATATTTAGAAAGGAACCAAGATATTTTTCCAACATTCACTCAATGCACTCTGAGTTTTTACAAATTGCAGGACAAGCCATTTTTCTGCAGGCTGCAGGCTACACTATTGGAATAGAACTGTGGTACGCATATGTCTTGGTAATCTGAATCTCGCAATATTGTGTCTTGCATGACTCGAAAAAATCACCAAAGTACCGGTAGCCTAAAGTTCATCTCTTCCTCTTAGGTTTTATATAAATGACACAACTTTATAGCCTATCATCTAGTAGGGCTATAACACAGGAAATAATATGTTTAGGGATTTTTCTTAATGTTAAGGATCCCAATCTCATTTAAACGTTCACACCCCTAACCCATACTGATGTCTCGTTGATGTTTAATGTTCTAGTACCGTTGGTGAAACCTTGACAAATACCCTGGTAGTTTACTCCAATATGATCTTAACACACAAGCTTCATTATTTACGGTACAATAAATCACTCTAAGAGGTAAACAGAGACATAGAGACATTCAAATGTACTGGTTGCTCGTAAAGAGGAGGCCTAGCTTACACAGTACAGTAGAAACACGTGTTTTAGTAGTGATTCAGTCCAGAGGTATGTGAGTGGACCCCAGAGTTGGATTCCAGTGTGTGATCCCCACCCTCTGACTGGGTCCTCTCTCTCTCTCTCTCTCTCTCTATCTCTCTATCTCTCTATCTATCTGTCTGTCTGTCTGTCCTGCTGCTACTAGCTCTGTCCTCATCCATACTGCTACTAATACTGCTGCTGCTACTAGCTCTGTCCTCATCCATACTGCTACTACTACTGCTGCTGCTACTAGCTCTGTCCTCATCCATACTGCTACTAATACTGCTGCTGCTACTAGCTCTGTCCTCATCCATACTGCTACTACTACTGCTGCTGCTACTAGCTCTGTCCTCATCCATACTGCTACTACTACTGCTGCTGCTACTAGCTCTGTCCTCATCCATACTGCTACTACTACTGCTGCTGCTACTAGCTCTGTCCTCATCCATACTGCTACTAATACTGCTGCTGCTACTAGCTCTGTCCTCATCCATACTGCTACTACTACTGCTGCTGCTACTAGCTCTGTCCTCATCCATACTGCTACTACTACTACTGCTGCTGCTACTAGCTCTGTCCTCATCCATACTGCTACTAATACTGCTGCTGCTACTAGCTATGTCCTCATCCATACTGCTACTACTACTGCTGCTGCTACTAGCTCTGTCCTCATCCATACTGCTACTACTACTGCTGCTGCTACTAGCTCTGTCCTCATCCATACTGCTACTACTACTACTGCTGCTACTAGCTCTGTCCTCATCCATACTGCTACTACTACTACTGCTGCTGCTACTAGCTCTGTCCTCATCCATACTGCTACTACTACTGCTGCTGCTACTAGCTCTGTCCTCATCCATACTGCTACTACTACTGCTGCTGCTACTAGCTCTGTCCTCATCCATACTGCTACTACTACTGCTGCTGCTACTAGCTCTGTCCTCATCCATACTGCTACTACTACTACTGCTGCTGCTACTAGCTCTGTCCTCATCCATACTGCTACTACTACTGCTGCTGCTACTAGCTCTGTCCTCATCCATACTGCTACTACTACTGCTGCTGCTACTAGCTCTGTCCTCATCCATACTGCTACTACTACTGCTGCTGCTACTAGCTCTGTCCTCATCCATACTGCTACTACTACTACTGCTGCTGCTACTAGCTCTGTCCTCATCCATATTGCTACTACTACTGCTGCTGCTACTAGCTCTGTCCTCATCCATACTGCTACTACTACTGGATGAGGACAGAGCTAATACTACTACTGCTGCTACTAGAGTGAAAAAACAACAGAGTGATTATTGTGTTGCAACTAGAATAGTTGTTGTGTGAGAGAATGCATTTGGATTCCTTTTGGTCATAATACGATGTGTCTACAGACGTTGCCAACCAAAGGGAAACTTGACCAATTATTGCATAAGATGTTTTTTCTAGCTGCTAGGAAGAATGTTGTTTTCATCAGCCCGTCTGTGAACATTGAATCAGACACCAGTATCCATTGGGTACTGCAGGTTCTTGATGAGGATGTGGGTAGTTGTTCCACACTAACCCTGTATAAGACAGCAATAAGTTAAGCAGGATATGTCATTTCTGCAGCTGTTGTAAGGAGACTCGGGCTGTCCCTGAAACAGGGACACTTTGTGTTTGTTCACTGCCCTCTGAACATTATATACTATTGATATAACATTGACTTAGCTTGGGCCCCACTGGTCCTGCCAGTGTTGTCCTATGGAGCACACTGTGTACTGACTGGGTGTTTACTCTGTCTGCGTAGCAGTAAATGATGAACCCCTGTCTGGTCACAGAGAGTGGTGGGGTATTGATCTAGACACAACACCGGTACAGAGAGTGGTGGGGTATTGATCTAGACACAACACCGGTATCAGAGAGTGGTGGGGTATTGATCTAGACACAACACCAGTATCAGAGAGTGGTGGGGTATTGATCTAGACACAACACCAGTACAGAGAGTGGTGGGGTATTGATCTAGACACAACACCGGTATCAGAGAGTGGTGGGGTATTGATCTAGACACAACACCGGTATCAGAGAGTGGTGGGGTATTGATCTAGACACAGCACCGGTATCAGAGAGTGGTGGGGTATTGATCTAGACACAACACCGGTATCAGAGAGTGGAGGGGTATTGATCTAGACACAACACCGGTATCAGAGAGTGGCGGGGTATTGATCTAGACACAACACCGGTATCAGAGAGTGGAGGGGTATTGATCTAGACACAACACCGGTATCAGAGAGTGGAGGGGTATTGATCTAGACACAACACCGGTATCAGAGAGTGGCGGGGTATTGATCTAGACACAACACCGGTATCAGAGAGTGGCGGGGTATTGATCTAGACACAACACCGGTATCAGAGAGTGGCGGGGTATTGATCTAGACACAACACCGGTATCAGAGAGTGGTGGGGTATTGATCTAGACACAACACCGGTATCAGAGAGTGGTGGGGTATTGATCTAGACACAACACCGGTATCATAGGTATCAGAGTGAATGATAATGAGGTATAGGATGAGTTCCAACTGGTTCCTGTTTCTGTCGGGGAGGAATTCACACAGTTTAATCTCACTAGACTGGAGTTGCAGTCTTAGTCAAGACCCAGCAAGGCCTGGCTTGCATGACCTTGTCCTTGAAGTTCTATCTGTGGGTGTGGGTGTGGGTGTGGGTGTGGGTGTGGGTGTGGTGTGTGTGTGTGTGTGTGTGTGTGATAGAGAGTGAGAAGGAGGTGTGTGTCGAGAATGTCATATAGGTGTGACATGGGCACCGGGTGCTGCATTGGGCATGCTGTCTGGCAGCTAAAGGAGTGGCACTGTGACTGGCCAGGTTGGAAGCTGACTGACCCTGGCATTACTGTTGGCACTGTCCTCCCTCCTCACATCACACCCAGATAATGGATTGGGACTGTCCACTCTCACGCTAGGTTGTCTTTAGGGAGTCATGCTTCCTCTGGTCTGTCTGTAGAAGGAACATTTACCAGCTGGGTATGACCTTATAACCTCTGACCCCTGACCTTTGGAACCTGACCCTAACCTCCATACACTATTGAAAGAACGCTGGGAATTATTTTGAAATGCAGAACACTCTTTGGTCAACCCAAATTGCACTGGTGTAAATATAAAGAATTGAACCTGGCATGTGAGTGTGTGATCCTGAGCCATTGTCATGAGCAAAGCCCTCGGCCTAGAGAGAATATCCCAGTGTTTGTCAGTCAGGGCTGGAGTGATGGTGATACTGAATGACATGTTGGTGTGGGATGGATCATATGAGCCGTGTGCTGGTGTCAGTAGTGTGGTATGTCTAGCTACAGCCTGTGTCTGTCTGTGTCACTAAGCCCAGTTGGTGTCTATGTGTGAGAAATGGCTTTGAAAAAAGAAATCAGGCAGCCATGAGACCATGCAGAGCTAGAGGGCAGGGCTCTCAATGTAAAAATGGAAACAAGAGAAGGAAATGAAAGTGTTTAAGAGGTAATGGGACATAACAAGTGGACACTCCCTGGTATAGTGAGGGTTTGTGTTTCCCTACAGCTATGCTACAAAGCAGGATGTTAGTATTACACGAACTGACAGACTATACTATGTGTGTGTGTGTGTTTTTTTGTGTGTGTGTGTGTGTGTGTGCGTCTATTCGTGTGTGAGTGCATTAAACCAGTCACGGGCTACAGGGCAGGACTCCCCCAGACTCACACTGGCCTGATAGACAGCTTGGTTGTCATGACATCCATTAAACACAGCATGTCACTCAATGACACAATGTAATGCAGCTTTATTAAACAAGGGAGTTCCTTCCTTCTTTGTCAAGGTTGTGTTATTATTAATGAAACAGGCTATGGAGTCTAGATCTACTCTGGGCCTATTGTTAACCAAGAGAAAGTTAATTAAGATGGCTGTGGTGTGAGAGAATCTCCCTCGGCCCCAGGCAGGGTGTCTCCGTGTGACCCCCTCCATGGCTCTGAGCTGACCTGGGTTGACCTCTCTACGCTTGGACGCTGTTCTGGGACCTGTGGGAGTCTGGGTCTGGGATGTCTACTCATAGAGATATTATGTCTCTGTCTCAAATGGCACCCTATTCCCTATATACAGTATTGCACTACTTTTAACCAGGGGCCATATGGCTCTGGTCAAAAGTAGTTCACTACATAGGGAATAGGGTGCAATTTCGGATGCACACTTCATGTCTATCTACATCTTCCCAAAGGCCAGTGGCTTGGGCCTAGCTGGGTGGAGGCAATGAACACTACTCCACAACTCTGTACTTCTGAGACACCGTAAACCAGCATCTCCAATCTGAACATATACAGCTTTTCATCTAGTGTTTCACAGTTTCTTTATCTGTTTACTTTAAAGTAAGTACACATCCTCTCCAAGTTCCCCCTAATGGACCAACAGTGCTTTCAGGACCACTGTTAATACATTTAAAAGACTGGAGATGTAGTTAGAGTGGGGGTTTATTGTGTGGTCTCTGGACAGAAGTGTTATATACAGTGCAGGATTGCAGGCATAGAGAGTAAGTGGGTTGGTTTTAGCCCTCTAGGGAGTGTTAAAGAGATTTTCCGGAAGTTTTGTACAATTTAGCCAGTAGTTTTGAAAGTAGCGCTCAAGAGCCAAAACGGGTCCCAGAAAATGTTGGACAATTGATCGGGGTTGACAATTATGTTGTAAATGTATTTGTGTGGCTACAATGCCATCTTTAGCGCACAACAATTTCTGGTTTGCAGAGAAATGCATTGAAAGAGAGAAATTACCCTACTACCAAGGTCTAATAGATTTAACTTCTAATTTCAGATGTTTTCGAACTTCTGATGCATGGATTTGATTGATGTATTCAATGTATTTTCTCTGTTATCAAAATAACTCATCATAAGTGCATGCGGCCACTCATCCCACTTGCTTCAGAGCACACATTCACCACATGACAGGAACGAGTACTCATGCACTGAATGATGGCAGGTTAGAATGTAAGGATTCTGTGCCTTTTTTTGCTGAGAGAGGACTGTAGATAGTTTATTATGCATGTATGAGTCATACATTGACACGTCGAGTCCAAAACAATATATTTTTCAATCCTCCGGAATATCTCTTTAAGGGCTTGGAGCTATGGGGCTATGTCTCTGTGCCTGTGTTTTCAGGTCATCTACATGGTGTGTTCTTGGCACACACACACGGTACTGATATGGGGGCATAGACTAGATGTGGCACACACAATCAAAACAACACTCATGTTGGAAATGTCAGCTATGTTTGTGACCTATTAGCTGTGAGAACGACTGTGACTGTGCTTAATAGTTCCTAACTGATAACATGAACGTTTACATTCAGTGATGAGAGAGCGTATCGGACGTGTTGACCGCAGCCATAACTAGGAAGGGTTCATTTGTTATTGATTAGGCAGACGGAGGAATGTGTTTTTGGTATCTGAGACGGGCACCAGATGTCTCCCTCCCCTTCTCCGTCTGTCTCTGAGGAGAATGCCTAAAAAACAGACACTGATACCAGCACCTTCTGTGTTGGTGCCTATGCCTGAGCTGAACTGAGCTCTAACTGGGTTTTCATCTTACTGACTGAGGTGTATGGGACATACACTTCTTTACTTCACTACACAAACATCCCTCAAACATCCTCAGGGACAGGGAAGTTTGGCACCAGGAGATGTCTCCCATGTAATAGTACCAACTGGCTAAACATTCAACTGATTGTAATTAGGAAGAGGAATCTACTTGAAGCATTGTTGTGGTGCCGGGACCCGGAGTCTGGGGGATGTTTCTGGCTTGTTCAGTTGAACTGTCTCATGTGATGTGGGAAATGGATAACTCCTCTGTGGATCTTCCTAAAGTGGTCTTACGAGGAAACACAGATAATGAAGTCTACAGGGAATCACTATGTCATTATTCCCGGTTCCTTTTTCCACACAACGGAATGGCGATTAGTATTCTGAACCAGGCTCTCTGGGAACCGTTTTATTTCCTGTCTTTGTGCTGCGTTACCATGGTATTCCCAACTGTAGGGGAGAACAGTTGGTTTTACATAAAGAACTGAGTGTGGGTGGTGGGGGGGTTGCTGCCATGTGTGTGCATACCTATGTGTATGTGCGTGTATGTCTTGTGTGTGTGTATCATTGTTGTGTCATGCACGATTACCTGTATGTGCACAATCTGTATGCATTCAGTCCGTTCACATGTTGACACAATGGAATGTGCCCTTATACAACCCTGTCCTCTGTGACCTGTCTATCACCCTGTGTTACTCCTCCTCTCCTCTCTGGGTGTCTGGGTGGGATGAGGGTCCAGGAGGGGCACCAGGAGGACAGGGTACCCAGCCTAGGCTTCACCATGGGGGGCCACTTACATAACCAGCCCTGCCTCATCCTCTGAAGCTCCTCTTGAGGCTGCTGTCAGCCTGGGAACCCACATGACACCCCTGGGACTACCGTGATCTATCCCAGGGTTTGGGTGTCACTATCGAATGGCCTCTGTTCTCCGTCGGTGCCATTGACCTGAGCCTGCTGCTTGTTCAGGACACAAAAGGCCAATGAATGATTTCTTCACTCTGTCTCATGTGTGATAAGGGGATTCCTTTTTAAAATCACTGTGCTCTTGTTTTTGTTCTTTTCATGTTATTCAGAGGACAACAGCACAATCAAAGGCAGCGTTGCTATGTAACCTTTATTAACTTCTCTCATTATTCACACTTTAAGGGTTGGTTGGTTCCATTACTCAACATGACCTTTAGAACCTGACACACTCTTTCCCAGAGTTCTCTGCTCTGTTCTACTAGACTAGATCACAGGTTTAGGTTGTATTATGTGGAAACCTGCATATTGTCAGACTACATGAAAACTGGAGAAGACTCACATTTCTCCTGTTACTGTCATACAGTCATCTATCATGCAGTAGTGGTGGTTTCTCTCTCTAGTCCTCCCTCCATCTAGAAAGAGCATTACTGAAATGAGGACAGTGGAGAGAGATGCTGCAATGGGACACATCCTCTCTAACAGTATGCTTTCTGTCGAACAGTTAGGCGATGTAAACATGAGATAATAAACAGAGGTTGGCTCTGGGGCTCTGACCAGTTAGCTTCTCAGGATCCAACTGATAGCCAAAGTAAAAAGCCAGTATTCTCCATGGAGACGTTGAGCTGAAGGAATCAGTCAATTATCATGGTATTACAGCTCAGATAGGGTATCAGACATGGGCCATCTTCTGACTGTAATCATATTTACTGTGAGTTGGTTCCTCTGTGGGAAAAATTCATTTGCTTTGTTAGCCGTTTTGGCTAGCTGCCCGGGCAGTGTGCTACGGAGGAATGAAGGACTGCCTTTGTTAGCGGCTAGCTCTATTTCCACTGTTAGCTGCTTTGCTAGCTTTCCATAGACAGGCTAACTCTGTTTCCATTGGGATCTGTGGAAAGTTAGCGTAGCATATGAACCGGGGTGGATTAAATGGTAAATGTTGACCTTTGCACTGACACTGAGTCCTCTGAGTAACACTGGCGCGTTGACTGACATCATGCCCGCCCACGGGCCAATCAGAACTGTTCTTACTGGCTCTATTGTTCAAGGCCTGGTGGAGGTGATGTGCGAGGACAAGGCACAGCTGTAAACTTGTTAGCATTGTCGCTAACCTCCGTTGGTGTAGGGGGAGACATTTTGGGTTTCCATTGCAGTGCCAGTAACCTCCCACTCCATTGGGACAAGGAAACTGTGAGTGCATAGGGGCTCGAGGTGTTAGCTGGCTTACCAGTGGAACAACAGTGAGGGAGAGGAGGAACCACTGGGCATGCATACAATGGAACCAGCAGATTATCATTCAAATAAATGGCTTTATTCATTTGTGTGTGTCAAATCAAATCAAATCACATTTTATTGGTCACATACACATATTTAGCAGATGTTATTGCGGGTGTAGCGAAATGCTTGTGTTCCTAGCTCCAACAGTGCAGTAGTATCTAACAATTCACAACAATACACACAAATCTAAAGTAAAATAATGGAATTAAGAAATATATAAATATTAGGATGAGCAATGTCGGAGTGGCATTGACTAAAATACAGTAGAATAGAATACAGTATATACAGTACATATGAAATGAGTAAAGCAGTGCGTCCGTGTGTGTGTGTGTGTCATGCAAATGCACGTAGGCTACTGCATTTGTGTGGACAGTTCAACAATTCAGTGTTTACTGTATACACCAATCCCCTTCCTACCACTCTCTGGTCCCTCTACTCTAAAACAGTAATATACAGGTAATGGATAATACAGTTATTTCAGTTGCATCTCTCGTCCTCTCCATGTGGGACTGCCAGTGTTAATATCTCACTGTGAACTCCCTACCAGACTATAGGTGCATCCCAAATGTCACACTATTCCCTACATACAGGGATAAGGGTGTAATTTGGGACGCATCCTCTGAGATCTGAAATCTGTCTAGTGGTCTCCCGAGTGGCGCAGTGGTCTAAGGCACTGCATCGCAGTGCTAGCTGTGCCACTAGAGATCCTGGTTCGCATCCAGGCTCTGTCGTAGCCGGCCGCGACCGGGAGACCCATGGGGCGGCGCACAATTGGCCCAGCGTCGTCCAGGGTAGGGGAGGGAATGGCCGGCAGGGATGTAGCTCAGTTGGTAGAGCATGGCGTTTGCAACGCCAGGGTTGTGGGTTCGATTCACACGGAGGGGGCCAGTATAAATTTTAACTAACTTAACTATAAGTCGCTCTGGATAAGAGCGTCTGCTAAATGACTTAAATGTAAAATGTAAATGTCTAATTCTAGCCATGGGGACGACCAGATCAGACTGGACCAGACCAGACAAAGGGAGTGGGCTACTCCTTTCTCAGCGGGCGCCCCTGTCTGTCCCTGCCTGTTTAAATTCACACGCTCTGTCAAATGGTGTCACACACTCAGACTTGGCCCAGCATCAAAGCAGACCGTAGGAGTGATGGAGAAACTGATAACACATTGGTTACACAGGTTCAACATAGTGCTTTCGAATCAAGTTTCCCCTTATTCCTTGTACTATGTCCTACTGTAAGAATAGAATAGCTATGATAGGCTAATGCTATAGTTTAGTGAGAGTTGAGACAGATACATTTCTCCTAATTATGACATTAGCCCTTTGAGGTTTCCTAGTGGGTTTCCAAGCATGCTGCGGCTGTCCTGATTGGCCTGCAATTCACAGTAATCTGATCCAATCCAATTAGGAGTAATTAGCAGGGATTAACTCAAAATGCTGGTTTACTGTGCCAAGGGAAAGGCAGATTGAAATCCCACATACTGAGCCTACAGTGTGATACAGCAGTGCAGTGCTGTACAGTACATTGCATGTGGATCAGGATGTAAGAGTTGATTGTTAAAGAGAGGGAGGTGGGGATTGAGGAAATACATGTATGTGAAAGTATATGATACAGTATGCTTTGATGACTGTGTGTGTGTGTGTTTATTTGTGTGCATGAATGTGTGTGTGCGTGCATAGACACCATATTAATAATTTACTGAGGGCTGGAAATGGAGCTGGCCGTTGTAACTGGAGCTGGCCGTTGTAACTGGAGCTGGCCGTTGTAACTGCATACGTTCCCTTACGCCATCTCACACTGCTAGTATTCCATGATGACACAGTTCCAGCTAGTTCCTGTCTGTGACTGTATCCATTAGGCTTGGGCGGTATACAGTATATATCGTATACTGGGGTATTTGGAAAAAGCCACGGGATGGTTTTTCAATGCCATCAATACCGTCAAAACTATTTATTTGAATAATTGTAGCTACTTTTTAAGTTAATACCTGCAGTCAACTTGTGCAATACGTTAGGAGATCAAGCAGATTGCGTTCTTCATTTCACCTGTCACATTATTTTACATTATGAAGCTTACCGTAGTTCCCCAGAACAGTTGAGCCAGTCACGTGTTTGTTTGTAAATAGCACAACGGGAGAAAGCGAGAGTCCATAGCGGCGAGTCTCTGTTGTGCGGCTCACATGAGGTGATGACGTTACACTTGTACGCAGTTCACTACTAAATGTTTGACATCAGATGTCTTATAATGGCTTTCTGCCTCACCGTAAGTAAGCATTTCACTGTTAGTCTACACCTGTTGTTTACGAAGCATGTGACTATTGATTTGATGAGATTAGTCAAAGATCTCTGGATGAGTTATCTGCACAGGCTATTTTTTCCCTGTGCTTCCTACTAGCGTTTATTTTCTCCTCCATTCTTCTCCCCTCCGCTCCGTGTACACATGCTGCTCTTCCTTCAGAAAAGTATGCATCACAGCTTTGGTCATTTGCACCATTTCTCTCGTTCACTTTAGCTTGTAAATGTCCACACTCACCGAAAATGACATTCGGTAGATACTAGCTATGCTTGTATAACTTTAGGAGTTGGATTTGCCTGTCTTTGCAATTAGTTTATGTTCATTTTTGCTTGTTAGCATTTAGCTAACAGCATCTATTTGATTTCGCTATTAGTTTGTGCAAATTTTGTTAGCATTGTGGTAATAGAGGCCCATTGGGCTTTTCTTGCGTTTTAGCGCCCCCTTGTGTGCTATGTCGGTAATACCGTAAATACTGGGATGAGAGAAGGACGGTAAGACGATATGATAATCTGGATATCGCCCAAGCCTAGTATCCATCCACTCTCTCTACAACTGACCATGATATTGGAGATCTAGCTAACACAAACACAAAGAGAGACAGAGGAACTAGCAGCAAGTCACTCTACTTTGTCCCTTACTGATCAGAAAGCTGCCATTGTTTCCCCCCTTAGTGTGTGTGTCTGTGTCAATGGGGTCAGGGTGGTTGTGGGAAATCAGGCAGTCAGTCCCAGTCTGTTGTACATGACTGAGCGGTTCTTAAAGTCACAGAGCTCCTCTCAATGGTCTGCTGTTACAGCCCCTGCGTAGGTGAACTACAGTACACAAAGGATCTTTAGCCTCCTCCCCTCACCAGCCACCCCTCCATCCCCACCCCCACCCTTTAGTGTTACGCTCCATCACACCAGCCTGCTTGTGTCTGATAAATAATCCCCAAAACCCTGCCCTACCCTAACTTTTAACTCCCTACTGTAAAAAGTGAGTTAAGGGATGATAGCGTTCACCTGGATTCACCTGGTCAGTCTATGTCATGGAAAGAGCAGGTGTTCTTAATGTATTGTAAACTCAGTGTATGTGTCTATACTGTATCACATCAGACCCCCAGGACTCCCCCTATACAGACCCCCTCCAGCACCCCACCCTCGCCCCCCTCAGAGTGCAGATCAGGTTACACTCTCCATCTCTGAAGAACAGAGAAAGAACAGGGGGTGACCTCAGAGTCACTGGAGGGAGGGAACGAGAGAGAGAGAGAGAGAGTGTGTGAGTGAGGCAGAGAGAGAGAGAGAACCTCAGTGCCAACTGCATCCAGCCTGCCTCTTAATCCTCTGCTAGCTAACCCGAGCCACTCCTAGGAACCGCTCCTGGTTTGTCATCACTACAGGTGAGCTAACACATTGTTTATTTTCCACTGTTCCTGGCTATTTCCACTGTCCCAAACAAAGAAAGAAGTGATGAGAGAGATGGTGGTTGGATGGTAGACTAGTCTATCTATGTTAATAATTGATGCTAGCCAGATGTCACTCCTACAGTAGGACAGTGTGTTGTCTGTTCTGCTGTCTTTCTGTCTGTCCGGTCAGGCGCATGGAGACTGCTGTACAAAGGAATATTGTAGTAGTACGTATCTTATATCTTACTTTAGTTTGTTAATGTGCTTCTGTTTGTAAAACAACACTTATTCAATAATTATCATTGTTACATGTGTATTAATCTCAAAGTATTGGAAGCTGTTGGCTGTGGTGTTTTAGAAACTGGTATTGGTTTGAATAAATGTTCCAAATATGATTTCATTGTTAACAGTGGCTTTAGGAGGTGTCATTATTACAGATATGAATCCGTATAGATTCAGCTGAATGTGTTTTTATAATAGTAGAGCTCTATTTCTGCCATGGCTGTGTGTTCTCTGTGAACAGAGCTCTACAGTACTGTACCTGTATTAAGGTGTGTTGTGCAGGTCACTTGTTTCTCAATTACACTGAAAGATGACTCAGTGTGTGTGTTTGCCCCCAGCGGTTCTCCTTAGGGTGTGTGTGTGTTTTCCCTGGTACTCCTGAGGTGAGCCATGAGACAGGAATAGGGACAGGTTGGACCCCACATGGAGGTGCTGAGTTGTGGATGTCACAGCTCATTTGAGTGTGTGTGTGTGTGTGTGTGTGTGTGAGAGCCCTCTTGGTCTAGCCAGGACAGCTTGGGCGGCACAATTGGTCTGTCTCATAGTCAGCGCCCTCAGTGAGCTAGCAAGCGGAGCGTCACCCACCAGCATTCCCTTCATGCTCACAGCACCAGGAAGAGACGAGAACGTGTAGGTGGAGTCTTCAATGGAAACGTTGCACAATGAACCTGGTAATGGAGCTGCAGGGACTGCACTGTTGCTGGAGGAGAGGGAGAGAGGGAGTGAAGGAAGAAAGAAAGAGAAGGGAACACAAAGAAAGAGGAGAAGTCAGAGAAGTTTCCACTCACCCGGTCTAAGGACAGGTATGTGGGGAAGAATTTGTAGGGTAACTGCCAATTTCTGTGTGTGTGTGTGTGAGACAGAGATAGATAGAGAGAAAGTTGAAACTGTAGTTTTAGTCATCATTATTGACGACTGTTGCTGGTTTCCACAACACAAGTGATGCTAATGTTTATATATGGTATTTTGGATGTTGCCTTGTAAGATATGCTCAGTTTGGATATGGTCACTGGTGTGACTAAATTGTAACCATCATTGTAACATGTAGTGTAATACTGTAATCAGTCCCCTCACTGTGCTGTGTGGTTGGCCTTTAGACAGCCTGGTGAAGGTGGTGAGTGGGCAGGCAGGGAGGCAGGCAGGAGGGCTCTGAGATCATTAGCCACTGTACCAGGTCTGTTTCCACACTCAACACTCACACACACATACGCATGCACGCACGCACGCACACGGTGTTTTGCATTTTTCCTCGTGACGTACTAGGCTCTCTGTTAATTAAGCTCTGAGATAAGATGAGTACAATGGGATTTAGACGCTGATGAAGAGGTGTGTGTCTAAGTGACACTATCACACCCATAGATGGGTTGAGGTTATCTGTTTTGGCCGTATTGTTGAAGTTGGTTGGCCATAGTGTTTCTATTCACAGGCGATTTGCCCACAGATGACACCAGGTAAATAGGGAATTCTACAGCAGTGTTCCAATAGTCTAACATACTGTAGTTTCCTCTATGACCATTGGCCACTGATATGGATAAGAGTGCCTGTTAAATGACCTAAATGTGAACTCTTAATGTAAAAATGGAAACAAGAGAAGGAAATGAAAGTGTTTAAGAGGTAATGGGACATAACTAGTGGACACTCCCTGGTATAGTGAGGGTTTGTGTTGATACATTTTTCATTAGGGCAAATCAAGTCTGAAATGTAAAAGTGGAAATTACAAACTTTAGAACCCTCTTTAAACCACAAATACACTACATTCCTGTTGTGAAGGAAAATTCACAGCAACAGAGATCCTACATCAGTACTTACAGTGCCTTCGGAAAGTTTTCACACCCCTTGACTTATTCCACATGTTGTGTTACAGGCTAAATTCAAAATTGATTAAATTGATGTTTTTTTCTCACCCATCTACACACAATACCCCATAATGACAAAGTGGAAACATGTTTTTTGACCTTTTTGCAAATTTATTGAAAATCAAATACATAGTGCCTTGGGAAAGTTTTCAGACCCCTTGACTTTTTCCAGTTGTTGTTAGGTTACAGCCTTATTCTAAAATTGATTACATTGTTTTTTCCCCTCATCAATCTACACATAATACTCCATAATGACAAAGCAAAAACTGTTTTTTAAAACATTTTTGCTAATTTATTTAAAAAAAAAACGGAAATATCACATTTACATAAGTATTCAGACCCTTTACTCAGTACTTTGTTGAAGCACCTTTGGCAGCGATTACAGCCTCGAGTCTTCTTGACGCAACAAGCTTGGCACACCTGTATTTGGGGAGTTTCTCCGATTCTTCTCTGCAGATATTCTCAAGCTCTGTCAGGTTGGATGGCTATTTTCAGGTCTCTCCAGAGATGTTCAATCGGGTTCAAGTCCGGGCTCTGGCTGGGCCACTCAAGGACATTCAGAGACTTGTCCCGAAGCCACTCCTGCATTGTCTTGTCTGTGTGCTTAGGGTCGTTGTCCTGTTGGAAGGTGAACCTTCGCCCCAGTCTGAGGTCCTGAGCGCTCTGGAGCAGGTTTTCATCAAGGATCTCTCTGTACTTTGCTCCGTTCATCTTTGCCTCGATCCTGACTAGTCTCCCAGTCCCTGCCGCTGAAAAACATCCCCACAGCATGATGCTGCCACCACCATGCTTCACCGTAGGGATGGTACCAGGTTTCCTCCAGACGTGATGCTTGGCATTCAGGCCAAAGAGTTCAATCTTGGTTTCATCAGACCAGAGCATCTTGTTTCTCATGGTCTGAGAGTCTTTAGGTGCCTTTTGGCAAACTCCAAGCGGGCTGTCATGTGCCTTTTACTGAGGAGTGGCTTCCGTCTGGCCACTCTACCATAAAGGCCTAATTGGTGGAGTGCTGCAGAGATGGTTGTCCTTCTGGAAGGTTCTCCTATCTCCACAGAGGAACTCTAGAGCTCTGTCAGAGTGACCATCGGGTTCTTGGTCACCTCACTGATCAAGGCCCTTCTCCCCCGATTGCTCAGTTTGGCATGGTGGCCAGCTTTAGGAAGAGTATTGGTGGTTCCAAACTTCTTCCATTTAAGAATGATGGAGACCACTGTGTTCTTAGGGACCTTCAATGCTGCAGAAATGTTTTGGTACCCTTCCCCAGATCTGTCCCTCGACACAATCCTGTCTCGGAGCTCTACGGACAATTTCTTTGACCTAATGGCTTGGTTTTTGCTCTGACATGCACTGTCAACTGTGGGACCTTATATAGACAGGTATGTGCCTTTCCAAATCATGTCCAATCAATTGAATTTACCACAGGTGGACTCCAATCAAGTTTTAGAAACATCTCAAGGATGATCAATGGAAACAGGATGCACCTGAGCTCAATTTCGAGTCTCATAGCAAAGGGTCTGAATACTTATGTAAATAAGGTATTTCTGTTTTTTATTTGTAATACATTTGCAAAAATGTATAAAAACCTGTTTTCGCTTTGTTATTATGGGGTATTGTGTGTAGATTGCTGAGGAAATTGTTTTATTTAATCCATTTTAGAATAAGGCTGTAACGTAACAAAATGTGGAAAAAGTCAAGTGGTCTGAATACTTTCCAAAGGCACTGTAAATATCTAATTTACATAAGTATTCACAACACTGAGTCAATACTTTGTAAAAGCAACTTTTGGCAGCGATTACAGCTGTGAGCCTTTCTGGGTAAGTCTCTAAGAACTTTCCACACCTGGATTGTGCAACATTTACCCATTATTCTTTTAAAAATTCTTCAAGCTCTGTCAAATTGGTTGTTAATCATTGCTAGACAACCATTTTCAGGTTTTGCCATAGATTTTCAATCAGATTTAAGTCACAACTCTAACTCGGCCACTTAGGAACATTCACTGGTTTCTTGGTAAGCGACTCCAGTGTAGATTTAGGCTTGTGTTTTAGGTTATTGTCCTGCTGAAAGGTGAAATTCTCTCCCAGTGTCTGGTGGAAAGCAGACTGAACCAGGTTTTCCTCTAGGATTTTACCTGTGCTAAGCTTTCCAGTCTTTAACGATTACAAGCATACCCAAAACATGATGCAGCCACCTCTATGTTTGAAAATATGGAGAGTTGTACTCAGTGATGTGGTGTATTGGATTTGCCCCAAACATAACACTTTGTATTCAGGACAAAAAGTTAATTGCTTTGCCACATTTTTTGCAGTATTACTTTAGTGCCTTGTTGCAAACAGGATGCATGTTTTGGAATATTTTTATTCTTTACAGGCTTCCTTTTTCCACTCTCTGAATTAGGTGAGCATTGTGGAGTAACTACAATGTTGTTGATCCATCCTCAGTTTTCTCCTATCACAGCCATTAAACGTTTTAACTGTTTTAAAGTCACCATTGGCCTCATGGTGAAATCGCTGAGTGGTTTGCTTCCTCTCCGGCAACTGAGTTAGGAAGGACGCCTGTATCTTTGTAGTGACTGGGTGTATTGATACAGCATCCAAAGTGTAATTAATAACTTCACCAAACTCAAAGGGATATTAAATGTCTGCTTTTTTAATCTACCAATAGGTGCCCTTCTATGCGAGGCATTGGAAAACCTCCCTGGTCTTTGTTGTTGAATCTGTGTTTGAAAATTCACTGCTTGACTGAGGGACTTTACAGATAATTGTATGTGTGGGGTACAGAGATGAGGTATTCATTCAAAAAATCATGTTAAACACTATTATTGCACACAGAGTGAGTCCATGCAACTTACTTTTACTCCTGAACTTATTTAGGCTTGCCATAACCAAGTGGTTGAATACTTATTGACTCAAGACATTTCAGCTATTCATTTTTTATTAATTTGTAAAAATTTCGGAAAACATCATTCCACTTTGACATTATGGGGTATTGTGTGTAGGCAGTGACAACACAACAAAATGTGGAAAAAGTTGAGGGGTGTGAATACTTTCTGAAGGCACTCATTGGCAATGAGTGTACAAAACATTACGAATACCTGCTCTTTCCATGACATAGACTTACCAGGTGAATCCAGGTGAAAGCTATGATCCCTTATTGATATGACTTTTTAAGACCACTTTAGTCTGTCTAGATGAAGGGGAGGAGACAGGTTAAAGAAGGTTTTTTAAGCCTTGAACAATTGAGACATGGATTGTGTATGTGTCCCATTCAGAGGGTGAATGGGCAAGACAAAATATTGAAGTGCCTTTGAATGGGGTATGGTAGGTAGTAGGTGCCAGGCGCACCGGTTTGAGTGTGTCAAGACTTCAACACTGCTGGGGTTTTCACGCTCAACTGTTTCCCGTATCAAGAATGGTCCACCACCCAAAGGACATCCAGCCAACTTGACACAACTGTGAGAAGAATTGGAGTCAACATGGACCAGCATCCAATGCCAAGAGTGTGCAAAGCTGTCATCAAGGCAAAGGGTGGTTACTTTGAAGAATCGCAAATATAAAATATATTTTGATTTGTTGAACACTTTTTTGGTTACTACATGATTCCATATATATTATTTCATAGTTTTGATATCTTCACTATTATTGTGCAATGTAAAAATAAAGAAAAACCGTGGAATGAGTAGGTGTGTCCAAACTTTTGACTGGTACTGTATATATATATACAGTATATTGTATGTGTGTGTGTGTGTGTGTGTGTGTGTGTGTGTGTGTGTGTGTGTGTGTGTGTGTACTGTGTAAAGCCACTGAGTCATGAGCTGATGAATTTCACACCTGCCTGCTGCGCCTCCATAGCAACCGTCGCCCCTGCCACAAACATGAGCAGTTATTCCTGCAATCACAGCTTCTATTCCACTCATGTGTCTGCATCTCTTTGCTCGTCTGTGTGTGCTTGCATGCATTCATTCATGCATGTATGTCAGTAACATGAGACGTGTGAGAGTGTTTTCCATAAGTGCAGGCTGTCGGCTAAACAGCCGATAAAAGGCTCATTGTCAGTTGGATACTTTTTCCACGTCATAAATTAACTAGTCAGAAAAGTCTGTATAGCCTTCTCCCGCTAGAATGAACGATATGCAACTTCTAGCGATCTATTGATAGGACAGGCGCCTCTCAGTCACAAAGCGAGCGATGACAGGGAAAGAATGCTGGTTTGTCAGTCTGCTGTCTGTCCCGCCTCTTGGTACCTGTGTTATTTTTGTGCGCTGTGGTTGGCTGCAGTCAAATTTCTTTTCACGGAGTGAGAGCATGATGCTACTTCATCGTCTCCTGTGAGTGAATTTATTAAATCCACTTAATTATTATTTTGTGGCACATTTATTTAGACTACGTTCTTTTTCATGTTTCATAGGGCTATACGCTATAGCCAGCCATGGAGTCGAGGTGCATAGGCTATTGACTGTGCTTTGATTGAGGACAGAACAGCAAGTGTTGACTAAGTATAAAACTAGTCAAAAATGTCGAACTGACTAAATAAAGTAAATCTCCTATATCCATTTTCTATTCGTAAATCATACAACTTAGTTATATGTACATGGTATCGCATCCGGACAAGTAAACCAAAGATATTGTCGAAGCCCATGTCGAGAATTGCTAGTAACTGGAATAGTAACTCGTTAGTGTAGTTTAGTGATGGGTTGTGTGCGAACGAACGGCTGTTTTTGAACGGATATTTTAGGTGAACGAACCCGAATCGCATCGGTGAGAGAGCCTTTCAGTTGACTCCCTAATTTGTATACTGGTAGGCTACTACTGCTTTTTAGTTATTATCTGCAGATAAATTATGAAAACATTAAACATTTTATAACAATTTTCCTGCATTTCGATATTGTTTCTCAACACGGAATCCATGTTTACTTGACAGAACACAACCTTTTTTCTTAGGTTTTTGCCACAATAAACTACATTGAAAGAGTAGAATATATTTAGTTTTTGCCACAGATGAAATTGATAGAATAGACTAGAATAGTTTTTCTGACTAGATTACTAATCTACTGCCTTCCCCAAAATCCCACCTACAGTGATTGATTGACAGGTCTGAAACCCTACCAACTCTGTGACTCACAAACATCCTGCCCCCTCCCCTGACAATCCCACCATCAGTGATTGATTGACAGGCCAAACTGTTAAAGGAATAGTTCACCCAAATTACAAATTATGAACTGTGTTGTTCGAGCCCTGAATGCTGATTGGCAGACAGCCTTGATTTATCAGACCGTGTACCACGGGTATGACAAAACATTTATTTTTACTGCTCTAATTACGTTGGTAACCAGTTTACAATACAGTAGCAATAAGGCATCTCGGGAGTTTGTGGTATATGGCCGATATACCACGGCTAAGGGCTGTATCCAGGCACTCCGCGTTGCGTCACGCTTAAGAACAGCCCTTAGCCGTGGTATATTGGCCATATACCACACCCCCTCGGCCTTTATTGCTTGAATAACACATTGGTTTCCTTACCGTAAGTGTCCATAGCAGCAGAGCCAATAAAATACATAATTTAAAGAACAAACATCATTGTGGCAATTCAGTATGAAAAAAATAAAAATAATAATAATTTTGCACTCACTAACTGTAAGTCGCTCTGGATAAGAGCGTCTGCTAAATGACTAAAATTAAAAAAATATCTTGCAGCAAAACTGTACATGTGAATTTAATCTCAATAGAAGACAGGTTTAATGTAAAGAAAATGTTCTCTCACTTAGAAAATGGTTCTGATCATATAGGTCTAGACCTAGACAATATCCAAAACAACTAACAACACACTGAATTCATACATTTTCTGTCATTTTAATTGTAATCTCATGTCTTTCTACTCACTACCACAACTCCTTTTACCAATCTGGGAGGTACATTTAATAATTTAGCTGTGTATTTTGGATGGAATCAAGGCATTAGAATATAACAGAAGCCACCAAAATAGAGTTAGTTCTGCAACAAAAAAAATCCCAGGGGGATTTCTCAGGCCCCCACCAAGCCTGTTCTATTGCAATATCTTTGTCTTTAAGTCTCTCGTGCCAATTAAGATGTTCTGTTCAAATTCAACCATGCACAGCCGGACAGACAGCTGCACTGTATATCACAGATTCTATCACTACCCCCCTCCCCCCTCCTCCCTAACCCAGACCCCGCCTATAACAACTGAAAGGGTACAGATCTGTTCCCCTCCCAGAACCCAGTGAAGCAGTACTGTGTTGGGCCGAGATGGGATCTTGGTGCCATCCCCAGATTTAGTGCTAAGAACAACAGATATCTTTGTTTTCAGGGCTGCAGTGCAGTTCGTGCCTTGGCTTGGTTTCACTGTGGAGCTGGTAGAGTTAGGAAGGCACACCTGAATGCAGCCCTGTCTGTCTGTTTCTGTGTGGGCCCATGTGTGTGGTTGTCGGTTAGTGTGTGTCAGTGCATCTTTTTCTGCATGCCTCAACAGCTCTCCTATTGTTGGCATAGCCCCAGCACCACACCTGGTTTACATAACTATCTACGTTCCAATGGAAGATCCCATGCCCTCCCACTCTGCCATTACAACATACAGGCAGCAGTTTTTCCCCTCATTTTCATATTAAAGTCTGATGATCATGAAACTAGAAAGAACCCTCATGACATGAGTGCTTTTCTCCTAAGGTGCACTGTTGTATTTGAATGCAACATTTTAGCTATGTAATTTGCGTTAAAGTTGTTTAATTTGCATCAATGATGAACTAGATTGACAAGTTATTCACATTCTGCAGTTAGGTAGCCTTGATTCTTCATCCTTCTCCAGTAGATGGGAGTATCTGACCCGTGGACGTCTGCTGTCCTCTCTGACGCCGCCTCTTAACCCTTCAGCACACAACAGCACTTGGGTCATGACCTTGGTTCAGGGCCATTGGGAGCCGTGAGTGAGGTTAGGATTCTCAGGATTAGGATTCTCACAACTCTCTGTGTTTCTTTCTCTCGCTCTCGTTCCATCTCTATCTCTCTTTCTCTATTGGCATTGCTATGCACTGATCTTAGGTAAGTTGTAATTGAAACATTATAATGGTTAAGGGCATGACTGGTGTGTAGTTAATCTGATTTCAGATCTGTGTTTAAGGCCCTTGGTGCGCTCTCAGGTCAGTGCGAGGGCTGGTGTGAGGTGACAGAGGAGATTGACCTGTGTGATCTGGGACCTCCCTCTCTCACACTTTCTGAGCCTGGAGGATTACACTGTGTTGACTGCCGGCTCTGTTGACACGCAGGCCTGTTGGGCTCAATCCTCTACTCCTCTACTGATGGCTCATTATGGGGCTCTCGGCCCTACAGTCTGGGTGTCGGGAAAATAAACTGGGAGGCCTCTCTCTCTAGGCCTCTCTCTCTCTCTCTCTCTCTCTCTCTCTCTCTCTCTCTCTCTCTTCTCTCTCTCTCTCTCTCTCTCTTCCTCCCTCTCCAGGCCTCTCTCTCTCTCTCTCTCTCTCTCTCTCTCTCTCTCTCTCTCTCTCTCTCTCTCTCTCTCTCTCTCTCTCTCTCTCTCTCTCTCTCTCTCTCTCTCTCTCTCTCTCTCTCTCTTCCTCCCTCTCCAGGCCTCTCTCTCTCTCTCTCTCTCTCTCCAGGCCTCTCTCTCTCTCTCTCTCTCTCTCTCTCTCTCTCTCTCTCTCTCTCTCTCTCTCTCTCTCTCTCTCTCTCTCTCTCTCTCTCTCTCTCTCTCTCCAGGCCTCTCTCTCTCTCCTCTCTCTCTCTCTCTCTCTCTCTCTCTCTCTCTCTCTGCTCTCTCTCTCTCTCTCTCTCTCTCTCTCTCTCTCTCTCTCTCTCTCTCTCTCTCTCTCTCTCTCTCTCTCCCTCCCTCTCCTCTCTCTCTCTCTCTCCTCCCTCTCTCAGTTCTCTCTCTCTCTCTCTCTCCAGGCCTCTCTCTCTCTCTCTCTCTCTCTCTCTCTCTCTCTCTCTCTCTCTCTCTCCAGGCCTCTCTCTCTTCCTCCCTCTCCAGGCCTCTCTCTCTCTCTCTCTCTCCAGGCCTCTCTCTCTCTCTCCCTCCCTCTCCCTCCCTCTCTCTGTGCTATTGTGCTGTAGGATGTGCATTGCATTGCAGTATGTCTATGGCTCTGGCGTATCACTCAGCTCTTTCAGACGTTGTTGTGTATAAATGGCTGAGGACTGTCTGATATCCTTAGACGGCGTCTATCTCTTCACTCTCTGTGGCATGAAGAGAAAGCTGGGCCGGAGCAGTAAGCCCTTAAGCCTTCTTAGACAGTCAACTCTCATTAATTAGAGAAGGAGAAATAAATCAGACCAAGCGGACAGTGTGAATGGATGGGACGGCAGTAACTCCCTCAGCCAATGGCTGGACTGTGATTACCCCTGGTCTCTCCCCCTGGTGGTCAGTCACTGAGGAGGGGATGCGTATCTGCTGTCTGTCAGAGTGTGGAGAGGAATAGGGACATCCCGTATCTTCTACTGTAGAACTTCTGCCTTATCTTTACTGTGTGTGTGTTTTCCCTGGTGCTCCTGAGGGTGTGTGTGTGTTTTCCCTGGTGCTCCTGAGGGTGTGTGTGTGTGTGTGTTTTCCCTGGTGCTCCTGAGGGTGTGTGTGTGTGTGTTTTCCCTGGTGCTCCTGAGGGTGTGTGTGTGTTTTCCCTGGTGCTCCTGAGGGTGTTTGTGTTTTCCTGGTGCTCCTGAGGTGTGTGTGTGTTTTTCCCTGGTGCTCCTGAGGGTGTGTGTGTGTTTTCCCTGGTGCTCCTGAGGGGTGTGTGTGTGTTTTCCTGGTGCTCCTGAGGGTGTGTGTGTGTTTTCCCTGGTGCTCCTGAGGGTGTATGTGTGTTTTCCCTGGTGCTCCTGAGGGTGTGTGTGTTTTCCCTGGTGCTCCTGAGGGTGTGTGTGTGTGTTTTCCCTGGTGCTCCTGAGGGTGTGTGTGTGTGTGTGTTTTCCCTGGTGCTCCTGAGGGTGTGTGTGTGTGTGTTTTCCCTGGTGCTCCTGAGGGTGTGTGTGTGTTTTCCCTGGTGCTCCTGAGGGTGTGTGTGTGTGTGTGTGTGTTTTCCTGGTGCTCCTGAGGGCGTGTGTGTGTGTTTTCCCTGGTGCTCCTGAGGGTGTGTGTGTGTGTGTGTTTTCCCTGGTGCTCCTGAGGGTGTGTGTGTGTGTGTGTTTTCCCTGGTGCTCCTGAGGGTGTGTGTGTGTGTGTTTTCCCTGGTGCTCCTGAGGGTGTGTGTGTGTGTTTTTCCCTGGTGCTCCTGAGGTGGTGTGTGTGTGTGTTTTCCCTGGTGCTCCTGAGGGTGTGTGTGTGTGTGTTTTCCCTGGTGCTCCTGAGGGTGTGTGTGTGTGTGTTTTCCCTGGTGCTCCTGAGGGTGTGTGTGTGTTTTCCCTGGTGCTCCTGAGGGTGTGTGTGTGTTTTCCCTGGTGCTCCTGAGGGTGTGTGTGTGTTTTCCCTGGTGCTCCTGAGGGTGTGTGTGTGTTTTCCCTGGTGCTCCTGAGGTGAGCCATGAGACAGGAATAGGGAGGGGCCTATTGTGCTGTTGACTTTTGGAGCTTTATACTGAGAGCGTGATTCCTGGATTTTTGAACGTACGGTGTGTTTACACAGCATGTTTGCAGAATGTAAATTGAATGAGAGGTGTTTTGAAACAGAAAGAGAAGCAGAGAGTGTATGTTAGAGAGAGAGGGAGAGAGAGTTTTCAGTGGAAATAGTAATGTAGTTAGATCTATTATTTATCCTCTGTGACATAGATATTTCCAAGTGGGGAAGTTCAGCAATTAGCTAACCTCAACTGTTTACAGATAAACATGTGTTCCTCCTTTTTATGCCAGGGCATCTAGTCAACTATTTCTTCCTGGGGCCTGACCCTGCATCTTTCTCTGATTTACTGACTGTACTGTGTGGTATGCAGGCAGAGTTATCAGAGCCTCTACAAGATCATTTTGACACTGTCAGACTCTTAGCAGTATTCATCTCCCCTTCTCTCCCGTTCTTTCATTGATTTATATCTCATTCTCTCTTATTTTCTCTCTGGACAGACCCAGGAAGCTCTTGAAGACTCGGAGGGTCTCCAGAACCCAGAGGGATTAGGATTAGAGGTGGAGGACGGGGATTTGGGTGCCGGTGACCCCCAGGACTGGAGCGAGGAAGGGGGGAGGACAGGGGGTGGTGGGGGTGACATTACCACGTCGGAGGAATACTTTGACTCGCGGTCGTGGCACAGTGACACTCTGTGTGACACGCTGTCGGACCTGAGCCCGGACAGCAGCGAGGACTCTCTGTCTGCCTTACTGGGGGTGGAGGACGTACACACGGGATGGAGACTGGAGAACAGCAGCTACCACACTGCTGGGAACTGTAGAGCCAGACGCACAGCAGAGAGGAGCCAGCACAGCCACCGCACAGAGAACACAGAGACTGACGTACGCAGACCCAGCACAGAGAAACACAACCAGCCCAGCATAGAGAAACACAACCAGCCCAGCATAGAGAAACACAACCAGCCCAGCATAGAGAAACACAACCAGCCCAGCATAGAGACAGCACAGAGTCAGCCTTGCAACACAGAGAAGAAGCGACACAATCACAGGACAGAAACCCAGCACAGCACAGAGTTGCACAATCAGCTCAGCACAGAGATACACTGTACAGAGATACAGAACCAGTCCAGCACAGAGATACATAAAACAGAAGTAACGACCCAGCACAACCCAGGGAAAGTCAGCACAGAGGTTCATATCACTGAAATCACAGGTAATCAGAATGCACTAACATTAGTACTCCACACAGAGTCAAACAAACCGAATAGCCCAGACAGACACAACATCGACATTGCACAAAGCACAGAAACATTTGCACAGAGAAACAGCACAGAGGAAACTAGTAGAGAGACACGGACGCAGAGCAGCACAGAGAAACAGAGCACAGGGTTAGAAAACACAGCTAGAACAGAGAAACAGAGCACAGGGTTAGAAAACACAGCTAGAACAGAGAAACAGAGCACAGGGTTAGAAAACACAGCTAGAACAGAGAAACAGAGCACAGGGTTAGAAAACACAGCTAGAACAGAGAAACAGAGCACAGGGTTAGAAAACACAGCTAGAACAGAGAAACAGAGCACAGGCACTAAATGGACAGGGATATGTAAACAACATAACATAGATATACAAAGTATAGATCTGCTCTCCACTCTACACAGTGTAGAGAAACATAATTCACAAATACACAACAGTCACCTAGAGCAGGTAAGCCTTGCCAGACAGAATACATCTAGTGCATATGGA
This sequence comes from Coregonus clupeaformis, assembly GCF_020615455.1. Lineage (NCBI taxonomy): Eukaryota > Metazoa > Chordata > Actinopteri > Salmoniformes > Salmonidae > Coregonus > Coregonus clupeaformis. The sequence goes on from NC_059225.1 coordinate 44,190,578, forward strand.
AAGGAGACAAACAGTCAGCACTGTTCAGAGACACACTGCATAGACACACACAACACAACAGACACACAGTTTTTGGACATATCTGGCACACATGTGACACTTTGCACAGATACACCCAACACACTCAAAGCAGAGACACACTGTAGGCTCACACACAACAGTCACAGCTCAGACATACACTTATCTGACACACAAAGTGAACTTATTCCGGAACATCCCGCAACAGACACACATGCTACAGAAACACACACCACAGAGACAATCTGTACGGACACACAACTCACAGAAAGGAGGAGCACACCCAACACAGAGACAGAGAGGAGGAGCACACCCAACACAGAGACAGAGAGGAGGAGCACACCCAACACAGAGACAGAGAGGAGTAGCACACCCAACACAGAGACAGAGAGGAGGAGCACACCCAACACAGAGACAGAGAGGAGGAGCACACCCAACACAGAGACAGAGAGGAGGAGCACACCCAACACAGAGACAGAGAGGAGGAGCACACCCAACACAGAAACAGAGAGGAGGAGCACACCCAACACAGAGACAGAGAGGAGGAGCACACCCAACACAGAAACAGAGAGGAGGAGCACACCCAACACAGAGACAGATAGGAGGAGCACACCCAACACAGAAACAGAGAGGAGGAGCACACCCAACACAGAGACAGAGAGGAGGAGCACACCCAACACAGAAACAGAGAGGAGGAGCACACCCAACACAGAAACAGAGAGGAGGAGCACACCCAACACAGAGACAGATAGGAGGAGCACACCCAACACAGAAACAGAGAGGAGGAGCACACCCAACACAGAAACAGAGAGGAGTAGCACACCCAACACAGAGACAGAGAGGAGGAGCACACCCAACACAGAGACAGAGAGGAGTAGCACACCCAACACAGAGACAGAGAGGAGTAGCACACCCAACACAGAGACAAACAGCCCAGTACCACACAGTTTAGAAACCACAGGGAACGTTCATTCAGCCAGTCCATGTGTGGGTATCCCCAACGGACCTGTCACAAAGACCCAGCCTCAGGCCTGCCTCGGTGCTAGAAAGCCCCACGTTGAGGCATGCATATCGGGTGTCCGCTGGCAGGAAGAGCACTTGGGGTGTGTCACCACCAGGAACTCAGCAGAGCCGACTGAACCGTCAGAGACAGTGAACGGGATCTGTCCAATCATATCGTCCGTGGAGGCTGGACTTCCTTTAGAGGCGGGACTTAATGTAGAGGTGGGACTTCCTGAAGAGGTGGGACTTCCTCCCTCGCTAGACACCCGTGTGCCTATACCTGTTCCCGACCTGTCTCTCTCACCGTCGCGAGACAGGAAGGGGATCAACCAAACAGAATCCCAGTTAGCCTCACCTGTCCTACCTACTGGGCTAGAAAGTGGAGGAAGTACAGAGACACAACAACAACAACAACAACAACAACAAACACAGAGCTCCAGTTCACGACCCCAGGAAAAGGATGCCGTTCAAACACAGGGCCTAATCCCTGAGCTCCAGGACCAGGGGGGCTCTAGCACAGAGACACCCAGAGACAGTGAGCACTCGCCTGGGGAGAATAAGAGGGATGAGGCCCGGCTGAGGGAAGGCTCCACCTCCGTAGAGCTCCAGCCTGGTTCTGCTCATCCCCAGTCTGACACTGAGGGGGGGATTGAGAAATGCCTGCCCCCCCACCCCTACTCCCTCCCTCACGTAGACAGACCGCTTTGCTCTGACAGCTTAGGGTCAAAAGACTCAGAACACTCCCAGTTGAAGACCTCAGACAGAGAGTACAGGACAGGCTCAGCCCATTCCCTGTCCGTAGAGAGAGAGGAGGAGGAGGAGGAGGAGGAAGAGGAGGAGGAAGATAGTCATGTTTACAGTCAGCAGGAGCAGGCAGTAGAAAGCACATCCTGTCCTTATTCAGCACAGTCAAACACTGTTATAGCAGCAGAGCTCTCTGGCCATACAGACACTGTTAAAGCAGAGCTCTCTGGCCATACAGACACTGTTATAGCAGCAGAGCTCTCTGGCCATACAGACACTGTTATAGCAGCAGAGCTCTCTGGCCATACAGACACTGTTACAGCAGAGCTCTCTGGCCATACAGACACTGTTACAGCAGAGCTCTCTGGCCATACAGACACTGTTATAGCAGCAGAGCTCTCTGGCCATACAGACACTGTTATAGCAGCAGAGCTCTCTGGCCATACAGACACTGTTACAGCAGAGCTCTCTGGCCATACAGACACTGTTACAGCAGAGCTCTCTGGCCATACAGACACTGTTATAGCAGCAGAGCTCTCTGGCCATACAGGCACTGTTATAGCAGCAGAGCTCTCTGGCCATACAGACACTGTTATAGCAGCAGAGCTCTCTGGCCATACAGACACTGTTACAGCAGAGCTCTCTGGCCATACAGACACTGTTACAGCAGAGCTCTCTGGCCATACAGACACTGTTACAGCAGAGCTCTCTGGCCATACAGACACTGTTATAGCAGAGCTCTCTGGCCATACAGACACTGTTACAGCAGAGCTCTCTGGCCATACAGACACTGTTACAGCAGAGCTCTCTGGCCATACAGACACTGTTATAGCAGCAGAGCTCTCTGGCCATACAGACACTGTTACAGCAGAGCTCTCTGGCCATACAGACACTGTTACAGCAGAGCTCTCTGGCCATACAGACACTGTTACAGCAGAGCTCTATGGCCATACAGACACTGTTATAGCAGAGCTCTCTGGCCATACAGACACTGTTACAGCAGCAGAGCTCTCTGGCCATACAGACACTGTTACAGCAGAGCTCTCTGGCCATACAGGCATTGTTATAGCAGCAGAGCTCTCTGGCCATACAGACACTGTTATAGCAGCAGAGCTCTCTGGCCATACAGACACTGTTATAGCAGCAGAGCTCTCTGGCCATACAGACACTGTTACAGCAGAGCTCTCTGGCCATACAGACACTGTTATAGCAGAGCTCTCTGGCCATACAGACACTGTTACAGCAGAGCTCTCTGGCCATACAGACACTGTTATAGCAGAGCTAACTGACTCTGACCATATTGGGCTTCCAAGCACAGAGGAGACGGAGGACGCTATAGACCCCTTCAGCCCTACAGGAGTCTTCATAGAGATCACCAGTGATCTGCTTGTTGACCTCAGCTCACAGGGTGTGTCTAGTGACATAGGCCAGGGGTCAACCCTACCTACAGAGACTGAATCTCTTCAGGGAGACAGCACAGAACCCCCTGCCTTAGATCAGGAAGCCTCGCCACTGAGGAAGATAGAGATTACCGTGGGAACAGACTCTACTGTGTGTAAAGAACAGGTCCAGAGCCACCTGAATGAGCTAGAGATCCATCACAGCATCTCTGGGCCTGAACCCTCTTCCTGCGCCGTGCCACCCTCCATCCTGTCTCTGTCCTGCCTCTCTGACTCCAACAACAACACCAAGGCCAGTGAAGGGTCGGTGTCGGGGTCGCCCTGTACAAGGGGTCAGGGGCCAGAGCAGTGGTCCTCCAAGGTAGAGGTAGCCCCCCAGAGCAGCTCAGAGGAGGGTGGGGTTAAAACCGATGATGAGTCCCCTTCCCTGACCGAGCCCACCACGTTTACCTCTGACCTCCTGGGGGAGACGACAGAGACCCTAGAGAGACACCTAGAATACCCCTCTGAGGACTCTGAGGAGTTCCTGTCCTACCTGGACTACAAGCCCTACTGGAGCAGTGAGGACTCAGCCGTGTCCGGGTTGGTGGATGAGTGTCACTTCAGCTTGGCTGAGGTGGAGGAGCTAGAGAGGCTCCAGGGAGAGGGCTACGGGGACGTCCCTTATCAGAACCATACAGACACTGCAGTCTGTAGGAGAGATATCTCTAACCATACAGACACTGCAGGCTGTAGGAGAGATATCTCTAACCATACAGACACTACAGGCTGTAGGAGAGATATCTCTAACCATACAGACACTACAGGCTGTAGGAGAGATATCTCTAACCATACAGACACTGCAGGCTGTAGGAGAGATATCTCTAACCATACAGACACTGCAGGCTGTAGGAGAGATATCTCTAACCATACAGACACTGCAGGCTGTAGGGAGGCTGTAGAGGAGGTAGTTCATTCTAATTGTGTTGCTAACAGTCCTTCAGACCTCTCTGACCACTTAGCTTCCTACCTGGAGACCAGAGGCCTGCTATTAGACAGTGCGGAGAAAGAGGAGGTGCAGGAGTCCAGCCCCCTCCAATTCCCGAATCCTCCCTCAGAGGGAGACAGACAGGACTGTAGCAAATCACCTGAGGCTTTAGGATCAGAGGAGGAGTACAGCTCGTACAGCTCCTACCTCCAGACCAGCTCTCACCCTGCCCTCCTGCAGCAGGATCGTGGGGTGAGGATTGTGAGGTACCCCTACTCCGACGTCAGTCTCAACCTGCTCTCCCTCAGCAGCCTCGAGCCCATCCTAGAGGCCGACCCCGACCGCTCCCTGTACAACTCTGGGATTGTGGAGGATGAGACTGGAGTAGAGGAGGAGGAGGAGCGAAGACAGAGTGTTAGGATGAGGCCCACTGAGGAAGACAGGGACAGTGTTGTCCTGTCTAGTGACATCATCATGTCCAACTCCACCTCCAGCCCTAAGAGCCCGTTGTGTTGCCCCGAGGACTCATCCAGTATTGAGTCATCAGAGCACCAGCTGGACTCGTTGACCTTTGACCCCGATGACCCCAGGGTCATGGCCTTACCATACGACAGGGACCATGCGAGCAGCGAGAGACGCTCCAGTCCAACCCCCACCTCTGTGTCCTACGACTTTGACACCACCAGCACTAACAGTGAGGAGACGGAAGAGTCCATCCTGCCTGTCTCGGGGGGGAACGCCAACCTCCACAAACCCATGAAGAGCAAGTCTAAAGGTGGCCAGGCAGGGAGGTCCAAGAGCTCTAAGTTTTCTGTCTTTGCCAAGATGCCTTCTTTCAGGAAGGGGAAGAGTCTGAAGAATGCCAAGGGGGAGGGCTTGCCCCGGGACTCACTTGACCTGGGCCTGAGCAGGGATCTGGGGGGTGGACAGGGGGGAGACACCTCGGACGATGACAGTGTTTTCTTGAAGGGGGACATCCAGAACCAGACGGTTCAGCAGTCCTTCTCCTCCGGTCTGGGGGGTCGCTACGAGACAGAGGAGGAGGACTACGGCTTCTTACCCTCCACACCTCGCACCCGCCACGTCCGCCTGCTCTTCAGGGAGGGGCCTGGGGACACCCCTGACGGGCCCAGCAGCCCAGACACCACCCTGACCTCCCAGCCCGGAGGTCTCAGACACAACCAGACCAGGGCCCCCGAGGGCCTGCACGGCTACAAGAGGAGCAAGAGCTCTGACAGCCTCAACCTCCGCATGCGCTTCGCCCAGGCCCACAAGTCCCTGTCCAGCCTGTTCGAGTCTCGCTCCATGGACAAGGAGAACGAGGAGGAGCAGGGGAGCGTTGAGACGGGGAGAGAAGGGGAGGTGGGGCGAGCCAATCATTCTTGGAGGAGGCTAAAGAGAGAGAGGGCCAAGGAGGCAGAGCTGCTGAGGAGGACCCTGTCTGTCCCGGTCGGGGGCGGGGGGGATGGTGGTGTGAGGACGCCCAGACAGAACCACAGTGACTATGCGTCCTGCTCTGACTCTGCCTCAGTGCTCAGTGTCCCTGGGTCCCCTTCCTCTCTCAGGGCCCTGTGTCTCACCGACCCCCTCACCAAGAGGGGTTTCCAGGACAGTCACAGCGGGGCCGGGGAGAACACCCCACTGGGCTGCAAGTCAGAGGGCCAGAGGAGGAAAGGGAAAGTCCCACCCAACGGCCTGTCAATCAACTTCACCGACTCCGGACCGCACTCCTCGGACGACTCTGAAGCCCCACCCACAAACGATTCCAGCCCCCTGTCGCCCATGAGCCCCGCCTCTCTGGCCGCCCTAGCCAATCAGCTGTCTTGGTCCAGCTCCAGGTCCCCAGGAGGAGCCTATGAGAGCACAGCGTCTAGCATGGCAGCTACACCAGACACCCCAGTGAGACCCATGAGTCCCAAGCCCCACAGCCCCAGACCGGCTGCCCAACGCAGGCCCTTCCGCTACCCCAATTCTGCCTCAGCCCGGGCCTCAGCCCTGTCCCTGCTCCTCATGGCTCAGTCAGCCAGTGTAGAGGGCTTGTCTGACCCACCAGAGAAGCCCAAGACCCTGAAACCCAGAGCGGGGCCGCTAGGCTCCTCCTCCCTCAGTCCATTGGAGGACAGCGGAGTAGACAGCCAATCCCAGATCAGCCTGCTCACACCTATGTCAATCAACCAGTTTGAGGTAAGAAATAACTATATGATAACAAAGCTAATAATGCTTCATTTTTATCATTCGTCTGAAGAATTGCATGTGTAAAACAGCCCAAAAAATGTCATCTATTGAACAAAAATAAACAATGTATTCTCAGATAGACATCCATACTGTAGGTGATGACGCTCACCCGGGGCCGATCCATCTTTGAGTAGGTTGTATGAAAGAACAGTCTTCACTGGGGTCTGCTGATCCAACGTTTTGTCCCCATTGTGATATAATGGCCTGACTGTTTGTCTGTTTAACATCATGATAAAGCAGCCTTGTCTACCACTCTATCAAGACGTAGCGTGGAGGCCAGGCAGGGTGCACCATGGGATAAAGTGTTGACTCTGTCTTTCACTGGCCCTGCCTCAGCCTCGGACTGAATGTAAATAACAGCCTGGGCCTAGGGCACTTTATCCGTCTCGCTGTGTGTGTGTGTATGTGTGTGTGTGTCTGCGTGCGTGCCTGTAAGAGATTCTGTGTTTGTGTTTGTGTGTGTGTGTTTGTGTTTGTGTGTGCGTGTTCGTTCAGATGAAATGCAGAACAAACCCCTCTTTATCTCCTTCCCCCGCTCCGCTCTCTCCTCTCCTGAAAGAGAGATGAAGAGGAGTGAAACAGCAGAGTCAGCTCTTTCTTTCCTGCGCTGTGCTCTGTTGTCACTGGCGTGGCGTGGTGCATTTCATTTTGTGAGTTAGTAGTCTGCTCCCGTTCCGTCCCAGCCTTACACAGCAGGCAGCTGGGAGGGGGACTGTGTGTTCTAGCCCCCCCTAGTGGAGCCTGCAGGAAGCACCTAGCAGGCAGCCAAGCAGGGACACAAAGCTAAACTACAGCATGATTACAAGTCATGTGACTTAGCTCAGTATTTATGCACACAGGAAATAGAAGGAGCTATTCTAATCAGTGGAACTACCTGTCAAGGTGCATCAGTTACATCAAGCACACCAATAAGACAATTTCGTTCACCTGTTACATCATAGTTATCAACCCTTCGTAACAAATGTTTACGATCATGTACCAGTAAGAATGATATGCTGTCATGTACACAGATAGATGGCATATTAGTTCCATAGAGGCCTGGTACTATAGTCTGGAGTGAAAGTGACATTGCCAGTCCCATTAACCAATTGACTATGCACCTAAAGACTCAGGGTGGCTGTAGACCCACAAGCCAGGCAGGAGGAGGGAAGAGGCTAGCAGAGCTGAAGTCTCCTGGTTCTGGACTGGTCACTACTGCCTCAGCCCTCAGAACACCATCAGGCCACAGGCCAAACATGGAGCGGGACAGGGGTCCGAGATGCCACCGCTGCTCCTCAGACGACCTGTGGATCGAAGAGGAGAAGAGACGGAAGCGGAAGCTGGCCCGAGTCGTGAGGGGCAGCCTGGGACAACTCAACACACACTGTCCTGAAAATCTGGAGAAAGTAAGACTCCACCATGCTTACCGCTGTAAAACAACTTAGAGCCTAGCACAGAGGGAATCTGTCTCTCTCCTCCTCTTCTCCTCCTCTTCATCTACGTACTGTCTCAAGGAAGTGTTTTCTCCTCCATCTTTTCTCTCCTTCGCCAGCTGTCTTCTTCCTGGAGTCTTGGCATCTCTCCTTTCTTTAATTTTTTTTCTCTTCCGTTTCCATTTAGTCTTTTATGGATGTGTTTCTCGCTCGCTCCTGTTTCTGTGCCAGTCTCTCTCAGCTCCTACTGTTAGCCTAAACCTGCATGCACCTTCAGATCAATCTGTTCCGGACAAACATATTATTACTATTGCTATAGTATTATTACATATAATACACATATGTTCATTATTTCAACAAAAGAAAGGCAGGGTCTTAACATAACAAGTGAGCAGTATGCTAAATCCACAGATAGATTTCTAAGAGGTAGGCCTATGCCTTGGTGGATCCCCAGTCTTGATTTTTCCTCCTCCCCACAGGCTCGGGCGCGAGTGTCCCTGTCGACAATGGATGCGTTCTCCGGGATGCCCCTGAAGGCCCACTGCTTCTCCCAGAGCACCCCCATCGGACTGGACTGTCTGGGCTGGAGACGACGCATCTCCTACCCCTGTGAGTAGCTCCTACCTCCCTCTACATCCTCCTACCCCTGAGAGTACTGCATACTACTGCATACTGCTGGCTCTCTCACTCTCTTTGCCTGGGTTGGTTCCAATAGTCTAAAATGGCTTCCTTTCCTCATGATGACCACTTACAGTGCTTTCAGAAAGTATTCATACAGTGAGGGGAAAAAGTATTTGATCCCCTGCTGATTTTGTACGTTTGCCCACTGACAAAGAAATGATCAGTCTATAATTTTAATGGTAGGTTTATTTGAACAGTGAGAGACAGAATAACAACAACAAAATCCAGAAAAACGCATGTCAAAAATGTTATAAATTGATTTGCATTTTAATAAGGGAAATAAGTATTTGACCCCCTCTCAATCAGAAAGATTTCTGGGTCCCAGGTGTTTTTTATAAAGGTAACGAGCTGAGATTAGGAGCACACTCTTAAAGGGAATGTTCCTAATCTCAGCTTGTTACCTGTATAAAAGACACCTGTCCACAGAAGCAATCAATCAATCAGATTCCAAACTCTCCACCATGGCCAAGACCAAAGAGCTCTCCAAGGATGTCAGGGACAAGATTGTAGACCTACACAAGGCTGGAATGGGCTACAAGACCATCGCCAAGCAGCTTGGTGAGAAGGTGACAACAGTTGGTATGATTATTTGCAAATGGAAGAAACACAAAATAACTGTCAATCTCCCTCGGCCTGGGGCTCCATGCGAGATCTCACCTCGTGGAGTTGCAATGATCATGAGAACGGTGAGGAATCAGCCCAGAACTAGTCACCAAGTGAGGGGAAAAAAGTATTTGATCCCCTGCTGATTTTGAACGTTTGCCCACTGACAAAGAAATGATCAGTCTATAATTTTAATGGTAGGTTTATTTGAACAGTGAGAGACAGAATAACAACAAAAAAATCCAGAAAAACACATGTCAAAAATGTTATAAATTGATTTGCATTTTAATAAGGGAAATAAGTATTTGACCCCTCTGCAAAACATGACTTAGTACTTGGCGGCAAAACCCTTGTTGGCAATCACAGAGGTCAGACGTTTCTTGTAGTTGGCCACCAGGTTTGCACACATCTCAGGAGGGATTTTGTCCCACTCCTCTTTGCAGATCTTCTCCAAGTCATTAAGGTTTCGAGGCTGACGTTTGGCAACTCGAACCTTCAGCTCCCTCCACAGATTTTCGATGGGATTAAGGTCTGGAGACTGGCTAGGCCACTCCAGGACCTTAATGTGCTTCTTCTTGAGCCACTCCTTTGTTGCCTTGGCCGTGTGTTTTGGGTCATTGTCATGCTGGAATACCCATCCACGACCCATTTTCAATGCCCTGGCTGAGGGAAGGAGGTTCTCACCCAAGATTTGACGGTACATGGCCCCGTCCATCGTCCCTTTGATGCAGTGAAGTTGTTCTGTCCCCTTTGCATAAAAACACCCCCAAAGCATAATGTTTCCACCTCCATGTTTGACGGTGGGGATGGTATTCTTGGGGTCATAGGCAGCATTCCTCCTCCACCAAACACGGCGAGTTGAGTTGATGCCAAAGAGCTCGATTTTGGTCTCATCTGACCACAACACTTTCACCCAGTTCTCCTCTGAATCATTCAGATGTTCATTGGCAACTTCAGACGGGCATGTATATGTGCTTTCTTGAGCAGGTGGACCTTGCGGGCGCTGCAGGATTTCAGTCCTTCATGGCGTAGTGTGTTACCAATTGTTTTCTTGGTGACTATGGTCCCAGCTGCCTTGAGATCATTGACAAGATCCTCCCGTGTAGTTCTGGGCTGATTCCTCACCGTTCTCATGATCATTGCAACTCCACGAGGTGAGATCTTGCATGGAACCCCAGGCCGAGGGAGATTGACAGTTATTTTGTGTTTCTTCCATTTGCGAATAATTGCACCAACTGTTGTCACCTTCTCACCAAGCTGCTTGGCGATGGTCTTGTAGCCCATTCCAGCCTTGTGTAGGTCTACAATCTTGTCCCTGACATCCTTGGAGAGCTCTTTGGTCTTGGCCATGGTGGAGAGTTTGGAATCTGATTGATTGATTGCTTCTGTGGACAGGTGTCTTTTATACAGGTAACAAGCTGAGATTAGGAACATTCCCTTTAAGAGTGTGCTCCTAATCTCAGCTCGTTACCTTTATAAAAGACACCTGGGACCCAGAAATCTTTCTGATTGAGAGGGGGTCAAATACTTATTTCCCTTATTAAAATGCAAATCAATTTATAACATTTTTGACATGCGTTTTTCTGGATTTTGTTGTTGTTATTCTGTCTCTCACTGTTCAAATAAACGTACCATTAAAAGTATAGACTGATCATTTCTTTGTCAGTGGGCAAACGTACAAAATCAGCAGGGGATCAAATACTTTTTTCCCTCACTGTACAGAAATATAGTGTCTCATTTCCATCAGTATTCACAGCCCTGAGTCAATACATGTTACAATCACCTTTGGCAGCTTTGGCAATATTTGCCCATTTATTATTTTCAACATTTTCCAAGCTCTGTCCAATTGGTTGTTGATCATTGCTAGACAACCATTTTCAAGTCTTGCCATAGATTTTCAAACAGTCAAAAAAACTGTAACTAAGCCACTCAGGAACATTCACTGTCTTCTTGGTAAGCAACTCCAGTGTAGATTTGGCCTTGTGTTTTGGCCTTGTGTTTTAGATTATTGTCCTGCTGAAAGGTGAATTCATCTCCCAGTGTCTGGTGGAAAGCAAACTGAACCAGGTTTTCCTATAGGATTTTGCCTGTGCTTCATTCATAGTTTCTTTTTTATCCTGAAAAAAATGTCCTTAACGATTACAAGCATACCCATAACACCCACTATGCTTGAAAATATGGAGAGTGGTACTCAGTAATGTGTTGTATTGGATTTGCCCCAAACATAACACTTTGTATTCAGGACAAAATGTTAATTGCTTTGCCACATTTTTTGCAGTATTACTTTAGTGCGAAGATGCATGTTTTGGAATATTTGTATTCTGTAAAGGCTTCCTTCTTTTCACTCTGTCATTTAGGTTAGTTTTGTGGAATAACTACAATGTTGTTGATCCATCCTCAGTTTTCTCCTATCATTGCCATTAAACTCTGTAACTGTTTTAAAGTCACCATTGGCCTCATGAAATCCCTGAGCGGTTTCCTTCCTCTCTGGCAACTGAGTTAGGAAGGATGCCTGTATCTTTGTTGTGACTGGTTGTATTGATACATCATCCAAAGTGTAATTAATAACTTCACCGTGCTCAAAGGGATATTCAATGCCTGCTTTATTTTGTTTTACCCATCTACCAATAGGTGCCCTTCTTTGTGAGGCATTGGAATACCTCCCTGGTCTTTGTGGTTGAATCTGTGTTTGAAATTCACTGCTCGACTGTGGGACCTTATGTGGGGTACAGAGATCATGTTAAACACTATTATTGCACACAGAGTGAGTCCATGCAACTTATTATGTGACTTGTTAAGCACATTTATACTCCTGAACTTATTTAGGGTTGAATACTTATTGACTCTAGACATTTCAGCTTTTCATTTTTAATGAATTTGTAAAAGCCTTCGAAAAACAATTCCACTTTTACATTATGGGGTATTGTGTGTAGACAAATCTCAATTTAATCCATTTTAAATTCAGGCTGTAACTCAACAACATGTGGAACATTTTAAGGGGTGTGAATACTTTCTGACGGCACTGTAGTGACTTGAATCTAAGTCTACGTGGGCTTGGCCCCCACCTCAATCTCAGACTCCCAACTCCAAGCATAATGTCAGTCCCAGTCTGAGTATTAGTGCTGCTACTCTATTTATTATCTATCCTTATTGCCTTGTCACTTTTACCCCTACCTACATGTACACGATATTACCTCAACTACCTCGTACCCTGCACATTGACACGATTCCGGTACTCCTTGTATATAGCCCCGTTATTTTTAGTGTTACTATTTTCTATTTTTATTAGCACATTTTCTTACTTTTTAGCTCTGCATTGTTTGGAAAGGGCTTGTAAGTAATAATTTCAAGGTAAGTCTACACTTGTTGTATTCGGTGCATGTGACAAATACAATTTGATTTGAGTTCCGTGTTTAAAATAATGTCCTCACCAAATCCTGGATTAGCCCGGTGATATCATGCCAGGCAACATCTGTTGTGAAACAACAACTTTATTTTGGAGCTAGGTCTCAGACTAGTCTCTGAGCCAATTACTATGGGCTTTTGCATGGGCAGTGTATTGTTGTAGTTCTGTATATCACCAGCAGGGGGCACCACATCCGCTGCACATCAGTGGTCCCACAGTTTGTTGGAGCTTGTAAAGGCATTGTACTATTTGCATTGACAGCCCCACTTTATCCATTTGTATTGACTTCCCTCTGGATTTGAGCCAGTGTTGTCATCTGTTTTAAATCCCGGGCAATGAGGTTATCTGGGAACAATATAGAAACACTATGCTTTCCACAGTGATTAGTCTCTGTAAGGTATGCTTGGTCATGAGCTGGTGTCTCCAGACAGATCTTCTTTTGCATTATCTTATCAGTCCTTTTCTAAAACCAGCCATCACTTAGTGGGAACACAGAGTGCTCCTGGAATGTGTGTGTGTGTCAGGCTGTCTGTCAGGCTATTCTCTCTGTCTGAGAGGCATGTAGGAGGTGGAATATGGTGGGAGGGAATGGTTTAGGAAAATATCAGTGATTCATTATCTATTCATTTTAAGCTTTCTTTCAAGGCAATTTGATAAAAGAGGGCACTATGAGTCAGGTCTGACTGTGAGAGTGCCTGGAGTAGCCTAGCCTACTACTGAGGGAAAGGTTAGGGTCACTGAACCAGTTTGATATCTCTGGGGTATGAAAGTGGTGACTGGTGATGATGGGTGGACAGCAGGCTAGTGCTGAAATGATATTACCCTGACTCAATGTCTCTGGGTGGTCAAGCTGCTGTAGTCACACATGCACACACACACACACACACTACACACAGACACACACACACGCACACACACACTACACACAGACACACACACTCTACACACAGACACACACACACGCACACACACACTACACACAGACACTACACACAGACACACACACACTACACACAGACACACACACACTACACACACACACTACACACAGACACACACACACGCACACACACACTACACACAGACACACACACACGCAGAGGCAGCAGATTGCATGCCACTCAAAGTGAGGTCAGTGCTCTTGCACCAGATGCCTTCCGTGTAATTCGATTCATTTGAGTTAATTGAGTTGAAAGATGTATCAAAAGACAAGTGTAATGGCAACCTCTTTAGCTGACTGACTCACAGGGCTGTGGACCATAGAAATAGAATTACTAGAATGGGAATTCCCATTTAAGTCAATATGTTGATGATGTAATTCTATTTCTATGATATACACGGTGCAGTGAGGTAAGCCACTTTTCACCTTCTAACACCATACTCCTCTACATTTCTATTCCATATAACAGGGGCATTCATTATAGCCCATGTAAGGATGATTGCAAACTGACATTAAAGTCGGCAACACACTAAAGGGTTTATAAGTAGTTTACAGACTGTTAGATATTGGTTTTATTTAAAAAAACTGTTATAACTTAAGCCTTCGTATCCGTCTGTAGTCTTTTTCTATCCAGTATACCTAAGAGACTGAGAGAGACTGAGAGAGACAGAGAGAGACAGAGAGAGACAGAGAGAGACAGAGAGAGACAGAGAGAGACAGAGAGAGACAGAGAGAGACAGAGAGAGACAGAGAGAGACAGAGCGAGATAGACACATTGTTACAGCACTGTATATATACATAATATGACATTTGAAATGTCTTTATTCTTTTGGAACTTCTGAGTGTAATGTTTACTGTTAATATTTATTGTTTATTTCACTTTTGTTTACTATCTACTTCACTTGCTTTGGCAATGTTAACATACGTTTCCCATGCCAATAAAGCCCTTAAATTGAAATTGAATTGAGAGACACGGAGAGAGAGAGAGACACACAGAGAGAGAGAAAAAAAAAGAGAGAGAGAGAGACAGAGAGAGAGAGAAAGGAGGGTACATTTTCCCTCCTATCTGAACTTTACTGGCTTTGTGTTTGAAGGCTCCAAGGTCACAGCTCAGTGGCTCTGTCTGCATGGCCTTCTCTGTGTGTCTGCCTGCATGTACCCTCATCAGGACTACCAGCCTTATCTTCACCAGGTGGCTTTCTGGCATTTTAGCCTCCACAGGACACAGTAGGACCAACCATTTCCCTGTGTTGTTGTATGAGACAGACAGTGACAGCAGCACTACAGTGTATCTCTGATTAGTCTCACCAGGCTATCACAGTCTCACTGTTTCTATTCACCACAACAGCTGATAATGTCGGTGTTTTTAATGCTCTTGACATTTGCTACTGGGGTTTATGTAAATGCTATGCTGAGGTCAAGACTTCTTCAATACCAATCATTGGCACTAGTGTTTGTGACAGTTCCCTGTATTCTGTGTGTAATATTTCCTCTATACAGAGAACATACAGAGAGAATCACATTCCAGTGGAAAGAAATCATGTATCTGTTTTACTTTGAACAGTTTGTACATGTGCTGTCTAGCCAGCCAGACAGCCATTTCTCTTCATGTGTTGATCATGTGTTGATCTAACTTGTGTATGGGAGCCTAGAGCAGAACCTGAAATAACACTTTTTGTATCTTTGCAAAGTTATGACAGAGCACTGTTGGATCATTGGATAGGATATACAGTGAGGAAAAAAAGTATTTAGTCAGCCACCAATTGTGCAAGTTCTCCCACTTAAAAGATGAGAGAGGCCTGTAATTTTCATCATAGGTACACGTCAACTATGACAGACAAAATGAGAAAAAAATATCCAGAAAATCACATTGTAGGATTTTTAATGAATTTATTTGCAAATTATGGTGGAAAATAAGTATTTGGTCAATAACTAAAGTTTCTCAATACTTTGTTATATACCCTTTGTTGGCAATGACACAGGTCAAATGTTTTCTGTAAGTCTTCACAAGGTTTTCACACACTGTTGCTGGTATTTTGGCCTATTCCTCCATGCAGATCTCCTCTAGAGCAGTGATGTTTTGGGGCTGTCGCTGGGCAACACTGACTTTCAACTCCCTCCAAAGATTTTCTATGGGGTTGAGATCTGGAGGCTGGCTAGGCCACTCCAGGACCTTGAAATGCTTCTTACGAAGCCACTCCTTCATTGCCCGGGCGGTGTGTTTGGGATCATTGTCATGCTGAAAGACCCAGCCACGTTTCATCTTCAATGCCCTTGCTGATGGAAGGAGGTTTTCACTCAAAATCTCACGATACATGGCCCCATTCATTCTTTCCTTTACACGGATCAGTCGTCCTGGTCCCTTTGCAGAAAAACAGCCCCAAAGCATGATGTTTCCACCCCCATGCTTCACAGTAGGTATGGTGTTCTTTGGATGCAACTCAGCATTCTTTGTCCTCCAAACACGATGAGTTGAGTTTTTACCAAAAAGTTCTATTTTGGTTTCATCTGACCACATGACATTCTCCCAATCCTCTTCTGGATCATCCAAATGCACTCTAGCAAACTTCAGACGGGCCTGGACATGTACTGGCTTAAGCAGGGGGACACGTCTTGCACTGCAGGATTTGAGTCCCTGGCGGCGTAGTGTGTTACTGATGGTAGACTTTGTTACTTTGGTCCCAGCTCTCTGCAGGTCATTCACTAGGTCCCCCCGTGTGGTTCTGGGATTTTTGCTCACCGTTCTTGTGATCATTTTGACCCTACGGGGTGAGATCTTGCGTGGAGCCCCAGATCGAGGGAGATTATCAGTGGTCTTGTACGTCTTCCATTTCCTAATAATTGCTCCCACAGTTGATTTCTTCAAACCAAGCTGCTTACCTATTGCAGATTCAGTCTTCCCAGCCTGATGCAGGTCTACAATTTTGTTTCTGGTGTCCTTTGTCAGCTCTTTGGTCTTGGCCATAGTGGAGTTTGGAGTGTGACTGTTTGAGGTTGTGGACAGGTGTCTTTTATACTGATAACAAGTTCAAACAGGTGCCATTAATACAGGTAACGAGTGGAGGACAGTGGAGCCTCTTAAAGAAGAAGTTACAGGTCTGTGAGAGCCAGAAATCTTGCTTGTTTGTAGGTGACCAAATACATATTTTCCACCATAATTTGTAAATAAATTCATAAAAATTCCTACAATGTGATTATCTGGATTTTTTTTCTCAATTTGTCTGTCATAGTTGACGTGTACCTATGATGAAAATTACAGGCCTCTCTCATCTTTTTAAGTGGGAGAACTTGCACAATTGGTGGCTGACTAAATAAAAAATTTCCCCACTGTAGCTCAGAAGGATTAAACTAGGTGTGTTTACTGTTTATTTTGTTATATAGAACAGTGGATCAGGTTAGTCCCCCTCTCTCTATATATTTTCCTCTCTTCCTCTCTCTCTGTCTCTTCCTTTCTCAATTTCCCTCCCACAATGCTTTAGAAACAGCAGGCGGGGGGAGATGGGGGGGAGGAGGGGGGATTTTTTCAGTCCCACCTTAATGGCACTGCACCATTACATTAGAGAGTCATCAGCCATCAGCTGCAGCCAGGCAGC
Organism: Coregonus clupeaformis; assembly: GCF_020615455.1. Lineage (NCBI taxonomy): Eukaryota > Metazoa > Chordata > Actinopteri > Salmoniformes > Salmonidae > Coregonus > Coregonus clupeaformis. The sequence goes on from NC_059225.1 coordinate 44,207,579, forward strand.
TCCCAGGCAAACAACACTACAGAGCTACCGAGCCCCCCTAGAGGAGCCCCACTGATGTCTGTCTGTAGCTGTGTGGCTGGAGCCAGTGTGTGCGACCGCTCGGCTATGTGAGTTAGCAAGAGCGAGGGAGAGAGAGCGAGAGAGAGTGAGCGAGCGACGGAGAACGAGTGAGAGAGCGAGAGGGGAGCCGCAGCAGCCGGCGAGAGCAGAGCCAGAGAGAAGAGCAACAGCAGAGACTGAAGCACTCACTGACTGACTGTGGAGCCGACTGACACACATACAGCCTACCTACCTAGCTAGAGAGGCCAGGTAGAGGCTACAGCACTGTTATCTACCTACCTACCGCCCTACCTACCTACATACCCAGCGTTACCTACCTGACCACCACTACTACCAGGCTCCAGTGCCCAGCTCCAGGTCTGTGTTCGGGGGCCCTCCTGTCCAGATGCGGACCCAGCAGGGCTCTGAGGGGCCCGTGCCCCTGCCCGGGGGCAGCTGTGGCAGCAGCGGCAGCACCAGCTCTGGACTCTCCCCTGGATCTCCTGGTTCTGACTCGGACAGCGGTACCCCCACCAGGGGGGGAGGTGGAGGTGGAGGAGGAGGCGGAGGAGGAGGAGGAGGAGGGGGCGGTCTGGGGGAAAGATGGGGGGCAGGAGGAGGCGGGATAGGGAGCCTAGGAGGTACTCTCAGGGGGGTCCTCTCCCACTATTGGAGCCTGGAGAGCCTGCACTCCACCACTGGTAAGAGGGTACCTACCTCACACACCACACACACACTCCTCAGTGGGAGTAGGGTAAAAGGGTTTGTGTGTTTTTGGGCTGGCAGGTTTAGAAGGGAGGGGTGTTACCTGTCAGTCATTCAGAGTGTGATGGTTGCCATGGTTTTGTTGTGCTGGAGTCTGTCTGTCTGTTTTGTCTAGACCTGTTGATGAGTTGTCAATCATGGCTTAAAGGCACTGGCCGTGTTATTGTTGTCTTGGCGTTAGTAAACATGCTTCAGTCTATGATATGACTCAGATAAAGGATGCATTGCGTTAGCATTGAGTCCTCTTGCCTTATATTAGACATATGCCTGTGTTGTTTTGCTGCTAAGACAGAGTATGAGGTGTGTCAGATGATACTGCTCACTTAATGAGGTGTATCAGGTTAGAGTTTATCTAACATAAAGGTCTATAGGTAAGAGATTAATATTTTCACACAGAGCTTATGAGGTCGTTTTTTATTGGTGGAAGATATTGAGGGTGTTGGCCTCAACTGAAATAGCGGTGTGTGATATTATGTTGTATTGGTCATACACAGCTGTCGGAGGATTGTGTCATTTTGTGATTATGGCAGAGGGCTGTGTGTTTGTGTGTATGTTTGTGTGTGCATGTGCCTGTGTGTGTGCATGTGCACATATGTGTGTGTGTGTGTTAGCATGTGTGAGTGTGTGAATTTGCACACCCTATAAGTGCCTGTGCAGTACCTGTTTGCTATTTCTGCTGTTGTCATCTGAGCGGGTGCAGCAAGGCTTGGAGTGTACTGATTCGGGAGAGAGGAGACGGCAGCCCCATTAGCTGCAGGCTAAAATGTCAGGCCACAGCTGTTATTAAAGGCAGTAGAAGAGAAAAGACACTAATAGGCTAGCTACTGTTTGTCACATCAACCCCACATCAAGGGTTAGTCTCTTATCAAACAGGTGCCAATCAGCGGCGTCATGGTAACAGTGATCTGAGTGTGGGGTGGATGTTTGTTATGTATACACGGCTAATATCTTCACTGATGAACTGTCTGTACTGTACTGTACATGTTATATGGGGGGGAATACAGCAGGAGAGAATCCTTGGTGTTTGTTGCCAAGTGCCCTCTCTCACACACACACACACACACACTGAATGTTATTGGAGAAAGCTGTGGTTTTCAGAATGGCCCTGGTCAGAATCTAGACTGGCGTTGTCTCTCCCTCTCTCTCTCACACACCCACCCACACATTGCGCTCTCTCTCTCTGTCTCTCTCTATCTCTCTCTTCCTCTCTATCTCTCTCTCTTCCTCTCTCTCTTTCTCTCCCTCTCTCTCCTGGTGAAACCTGATCCATGGTAATGAGGCACTCAGTCTCCATTGAGGCTGTCACACTGCCACTGATGAACAGAGAGAGAGAGAGAGAGAGAGAGAGAGAGAGGAGAAAGAGAGACAGAGAAAGAGAGGAGGATAGAGTGAGAGGAGATGGTACAGATGTAGGATCTTAATTTGACCACTCTTTTGTTGCTGAGAATTATCCTGCGCCGCAGGGAATGCAGATGAGCTTCATGATTTACATGAATTCCCTGAAAACCCACACTAACACACGGTTATATTAACATTATTGCAATCTTCATGTAGCCTACTTTTGGCCAGCTAATAGCCTAACCACCTATCAAGCATTATGGACTAAACGTTCAAATCCTGTTGCTGCAGGATTATTTTGCTGTGACAATATAGGTGAAATTATGATCCTACGTCTGTAAGAGAAAGACGAATAAGAGAAAGAGTGAGAGGGGGAGGGAGGGAAATACATTTGAGACTCAAACACCTCGTCCATTCAGAAACCCTGGCTGCTCTCACCATAACAGTTATAACAGACACTCCCCAGAGTCTAGTACAGTCACACAGCCAGTTTCCCCCTCTCCTGGAAAGCACAGCCCTGTAGCACAACAACTGTAAACTGGACCTCGGGAAGCTTTTATGGGCTTGTTATGTTGTATGAGCCTGTCTTTCTTCTACCCTGCCTGGCTAGCAGCCTGCTATATGCCTCAGTCGAAAGACAGCCCTTCCTAAGACAGAAGTGTGTTTGTGGAAGAGAGCCAGGTGGCTGGGAATGGCATTTCATAGCAGCATTGATTTGAGCTACATTGACCTCAGAGAGGGTGAAGGTGAAAGGTCACGGATGTGGCAGGAAGTAACACGGCCAGGAAACCAGAAACAAACGGATAGAAAGAGGAGTGATGTGCATCAGGTTTGCCCTTGAGAAGGAGGGTATTGGGTGAGTTTGCGAAGGAGACGGAAGAGGAGGAGGAAGCGGAGGAGGAAGAAGTAGGAAACAGCCAGACATTGATTCAAAGAGAAGCGTAATCGTATTCCGGCTAGTTGTTTTGGGAGGTGACTGTGAGTGCTCCAGAGTTGACATGGGGACAGAGGAGAACGGGGGGGCGGTGGGAGGGGGGGATCTAGTGTCCATCCCGAAACACAGAGCCCTAGTGACAGGCAATGTCCCCCCTCGCTGCTCTTAGGCGGGGTGACGTTATCGCACACTCTTCTCAGGGTTGGTGATTCACCCCCATTCAGATGCCATGATAACATGACACTCAGTCCATGCTGTAGCTGTAGCTGCTAGCTACTGAATCAGGCTTTGATGTCGTTCCTCAGGCAGGCAGGCATTTACACACAGCAGACATCACAGCTTTGTCACGCTCTGAGTGCAGGATTACTCACGTCACGGCCGTGCCATTGTCCACTCTCAAACTTCCTGTCAGTTGATACTGAAATGTTAGCTTCTTCTTGATCCAACAGTAAAAATGCCAGTGTGTGCACTGTGCATGCATGCATGTGTGTGTGCATGTGTGATGGCCACTCTGAGGTGAAGCAAGGCCAGTTGGTCAGGGTCCAGTGACCTCACACTAACCCTTCCACCTCCACCCTCTGTCAGCTAGCACAGAGAGAGGAGGAGGAGGAGGAGGAGGAGGAGGAGGAGGAGGAGGAGGAGGGGGAGGAGGGGGAGGAGGAGGATGAAACAATGGAGAGATGTCTGAAAGCATCCATCCAAAAAGGAGGGATGTGGACTCTGGAAAATAGGTTGTCTTTTACACCAGCACACACAGACTTGTGTACTGCAGCTTGGCTGCTCCTCTCTGTGTGTGCTGGGCAGAGTGAAGAAAGGCCTTCGCTTCATCACACTACTGTCATCTCAAATCACTTCTAACCAGAGACAATTTCCCCTTAGTACAATTCAGCTACAGTGAGGGAAAAAAGTATTTGATCCCCTGCTGATTTTGTACGTTTGCCCTCTGACAAAGACATGATCAGTCTATACTTTTAATGGTAGGTTTATTTGAACAGTGAGAGACAGAATAACAACAAAAAAATCCAGAAAAACGCATGTCAAAAATGTTATAAATTGATTTGCATTTTAATGAGGGAAATAAGTATTTGACCCCTCTGCAAAACATGACTTAGTACTTGGCGGCAAAACCCTTGTTGGCAATCACAGAGGTCAGACGTTTCTTGTAGTTGGCCACCAGGTTTGCACACACATCTCAGGAGGGATTTTGTCCCACTCCTCTTTGCAGATCTTCTCCAAGTCATTAAGGTTTCGAGGCTGACATTTGGCAACTCGAACCTTCAGCTCCCTCCACAGATTTTCTATGGGATTAAGGTCTGGAGACTGGCTGGCCACTCCAGGACCTTAATGTGCTTCTTCTTGAGCCACTCCTTTGTTGCCTTGGCCGTGTGTTTTGGATCATTGTCATGCTGGAATACCCATCCACAACCAATTTTCAATGCCCTGGCTGAGGGAAGGAGGTTCTCACCCAAGATTTTATGGTACATGGCCCCGTCCATCGTCCCTTTGATGCGGTGAAGTTGTCCTGTCCCCTTAGCAGAAAAACCCCCCCAAAGCATAATGTTTCCACCTCCATGTTTGACAGTGGGGATGGTGTTCTTGGGGTCATAGGCAGCATTCCTCCTCCTCCAAACACGGCGAGTTGAGTTGATGCCAAAGAGCTCGATTTTGATCTCATCTGACCACAACACTTTCACCCAGTTCTCCTCTGAATCATTCAGATGTTCATTGGCAAACTTCAGACGGGCATGTTAATGTGCTTTCTTGAGCAGGGGGACCTTGCGGGCGCTGCAGGATTTCAGTCCTTCACGGCGTAGTGTGTTACCAATTGTTTTCTTGGTGACTATGGTCCCAGCTGCCTTGAGATCATTGACAAGATCCTCCCGTGTAGTTCTGGGCTGATTCCTCACCGTTCTCATGATCATTGCAACTCCACAAGGTGAGATCTTGCATGGAGCCCCAGGCCGAGGGAGATTGACAGTTATTTTGTGTTTCTTCCATTTGCGAATAATCGCACCAACTGTTGTCACCTTCTCACCAAGCTGCTTGCCGATGGTCTTGTAGCCCATTCCAGCCTTGTGTAGGTCTACAATCTTGTCCCTGACATCCTTGGAGAGCTCTTTGGTCTTGGCCATGGTGGAGAGTTTGGAATCTGATTGATTGATTGCTTCTGTAGACAGGTGTCTTTTATATAGGTAACAAACTGAGATTAGGAGCACTCCCTTTAAGAGTGTGCTCCTAATCTCAGCTCGTTACCTGTATAAAAGACACCTGGGAGCCAGATATCTCTCTGATTGATAGGGGGTCAAATACTTATTTCCCTCATTAAAATGCAAATCAATTTATAACATTTATGACATGCGTTTTTCTGGATTTTTTTGTTGTTATTCTGTCTCTCACTGTTCAAATAAACGTACCATTAAAATTATAGACGGATCATTTCTTTGTCAGTGGGCAAACGTACAAAATCAGCAGGGGATCAAATACTTTTTTCCCTCACTGTACATGCCTATTTGCTATAATTTTTTTGTAGGCCTTGTTACGTAGTCACACTCTATGTCATTTCCTGTTTCTCCAGTCATTTTGACCAATATGTGATAACATATTTCTGGCCTCAATTGATTGTACTTTTAACGCTGAATGCAAACAGTTGTCATGTCATCTGTGACCCTTTTTTGGTGTGTTGTCTCACCATTCTGTGTAAGTAGGGCGGCAGGAAGCCTTGCGTTTAAGAGCGTTGGGCCAGTAACCGAATGATAGCTGGTTCAAATCTCCGAGCTGAGTAGGTGAACAATCTGTCGATGTGCCCTTGAGCAAGGCACTTAACCCTAATTGCTCCTGTAAGTCGCTCAGGATAAGAGCGTCTGCTAAATTACTAAAAATGGTAAAGTAAAAATGGAAGTGATATGGTTCTGTGGTGCGGTTGAGTGAGATAACTGATATAAGTGATCTATGGATGGTTGTCTGGTGTGTTGGGTAGAGGTGTTAGAAGTATTACAGGGATAGAGTGTTAGGGCACTGGGAGGCAATTAACTAGCTAATGGTGTTATATAGGCCAATAGGACCCAAGCCACTGCATTAGGTCACTGCATGGAGCACCGGACATGCCATAAAACAGATTTAATACTACCAGGGCTGTTGTTTGGGGAACCTACTCACATGATGTCATGCATCTAACTACAGGAAGTGGAACACGTCCGTGAATCAACATCTCTCAATGTTCTGTCGCAATTAGGATTGATTAAAAGATAAACCTTACCGATAATATTGGCTTTCAAGACTGTCGGAGTGTGGAGATTTTATTTGGTCAAAATTGTTCTTCCAGTGACAATGCAATGGTCCTCATTGCTATAAGATCAAACTTTGACTCAATTTAAATCTGATTATTAAAATCCATAATATATGACACAGTAATTTCCCCTCTCTGACAATGTCCTTTTCTCTCACTCTGCCTCCAGATCTGTACCGAGCAGGTCATAATATGCCATTACTCCACATTACTGCCTGTAGTAATGATTAAGTTAATTAGCCATATTTGTATTGGTTAATGTTCCCCTCTACATCAGTAGGTTAATTGTCCCCCATTAGAATACAGTTAGCTGAGAGAAAGCATCGTCAGCATATTATTTCAACATCCATGACATTATTACCCCTGTCACACTGGACTGTAGCCACACCCCTCTGGCGTATTTAGTGTAGAATCTACAGGACATGTGTACATGCTGTGGGAGCGGATAAATATACTGAAGACAGTCTATGCTGCATTAGGAGGTTTAATTTCACAGACAATGCGTAATAGACTACCTCCCTGGCAGGGCTGGCAGTGGCCCAACTATGTAGAAAGCTCAAATTATTTCCCTTTGTCGTCTTTGGGAATGAAGGAAAGAAAAAAATATCCTATGTTTGTTCTCTCATTGGCTGGAGTAGCTGGGATTCTTTCTCCTTAAATAGACATCATCGCCCCATCCTTCTCTCCTTCACTTCTCCTCTCTGTTCCGTTCCAAACCAGGAATGCTCTGGTTCTATCTCCAACCCCACTCCTCCTCTCCTCTCCTCTTTCATCATTCTCATCCCTCTTTCCACCCCTGCCACGCAGGAACAGTAGAAGAGTGGGGTAACAGTGTTTGACAGGTGGTCAGGTGGTCAGGTGGTGGCTTGTGATAGGAGGTCATATAGGAAGCAGGGTGTATGACCATAGGGCCAGCGTTCACACTGTCACTCTCACATGACAAGCTGACAAGCTGCTTGGCAGAGAGGCAGGCAGGTAGAGAGTTAGGCTGACAGAGAGGCAGGCTGACAGAGAGGCAGGCTGACAGAGAGGCAGGCTGACAGAGAGGCAGGCTGACAGATAGGCAGGCTGACAGAGAGGCAGGCTGACAGAGGGCAGAGAGGCAGGCTGACAGAGAGGCAGGCTGACAGAGAGACAGAGAGGCAGGCTGACAGAGAGGCAGAGAGGCAGGCTGACAGAGAGGCAGAGAGGCAGGCTGACAGAGAGGCAGGCAGGCAGGCTGACAGAGAGGCAGGCTGACAGAGAGACAGAGAGGCAGGCTGACAGAGAGGCAGGCTGACAGAGAGGCAGAGAGGCAGGCTGACAGAGAGGCAGGCTGACAGAGAGGCAGGCTGACAGAGAGGCAGGCTGACAGAGAGGCAGAGAGGCAGGCTGACAGAGAGGCAGAGAGGCAGGCTGACAGAGAGGCAGGCTGACAGAGAGGCAGGCTGACAGAGAGGCAGGCTGACAGAGAGGCAGAGAGGCAGGCTGACAGAGAGGCAGGCAGGCAGGCTGATAGGCAGGCACACCAGGGGGAAGGGAGCTGCTCTATGTCAGTGGGTAATTATAGGTTGACACAAGTGACTGGCCTTGTTCTTCTCTTTCATTGCTCCCTTCAAACCTTGACTATTTCCTTACCTGCTATGTAAGAGGGGGGTTGGAGAGAGAGAGATACTCTGAGTATTGCTTTTCTTTTAATCTATCTCCATCATCATTGATTTCATATGTTTCTATATGTTTGCTTTGGCAGTGTATGTGGTTACACTTTCCAGGTCAATAAAGCCTTTTGAATTTGAATTTTAGAGAGAGCGAGATAAGAGCTTCTCTCTCTCCTTTCTCTCCCCCCTCTCTCTCTCTCTTTCTCTCCCCCTCTCTCTGTGACCCATGTTCCTCTTTGACCTCCACACTAGTTGACCAGGGTAAACACAGAGTGGAGTGTAGAGCGTGTGAAGCTCCTCCGGTTCTGAGGCTGGACCAAAGGCCTCTCCTCTGGGGCTTGTCACAGTGATCAGTGTGGTCAGCCATGGCCCTCAGTGTCTCATGTTGACGACTCACAGATCCCTCCCTCTGGTGTATTTACAATCATTAGTTTGGATTCTCTTGCTCTAGATTTAGTCTCTTTGATGCTCCCTCCCTCCCTCCCAGCCCCTGCAGGTGGAACACTCTCTCTCTCTCTCTCTCTCTCTCTCTCTCTCTCTCTCTCTCTCTCTCTCTCTCTCTCTCTCTCTCTCTCGGTTCTCACGAGACAGGACTCAGTGGTCGGCCTGCATTCATAAGCACTGAGTTGGAACTGAACTGGGAACATTTCATTAGTCTCTGTGGACTAGAGTTTGTACAGTACAGTGTATGCTTTGTTTCGTTGCGTGGTAGTCATGCGCCGTACAAGCTTATTGAATTATTAAAACAATTTCAGTGTAAACTCAAGATGCATTTTTCTAAACAAGATTACTTTCTAAATTTAAGATGAAAATCTATGTTTGGATAAATGGATATCCTATTTGTAGAACCTTGAATACTTACTTGGTGTTATGTGCATAAAGTTCAGCAATGTTTGCTTCTTCATGAATCCATTATGGTATCCTGGCCTTATGTTGGAAGTACTTATCAGTAGTGTCTTTCTCCATCAGCATTCCTCTGGAGACTGGTTTAAGACTGTGTGTGTGTGTGTGTGTGTGTGTGTGTGTGTGTGTGTGTGTTGGCACATCTGAGAATACCCCACTGCCCGGCATCCTCCCATGTGTTCGTTAGGGTGTAACAGGCAGGTGCAACTGACCCCCTTAACACCCCTGTAATTGGTGTAAAACATATTTTCACATTCAGGTCTCGGGGGAGGGTGGGGGTTCGAGAAGGAGGGTGGAGATGTGTTGCCGTTAGCAACCTGCAGTTAAAGAGCATTTCCTAAAGGAAAATAGGGAATTGAAGGTCGAGGGGATATGTAATCTATTAGATTCAAGTGATGTCCTATTTGTCACAGCAGTACATACAGTGGGGAGAACAAGTATTTGATACACTGCCGATATTGCAGGTTTTCCTACTTATAAAGCATGTAGAGGTCTGTAATTCTTATCATAGGTACACTTCAACTGTGAGAGACGGAATCTAAAACAAAAATCCAGAAAATCACATTGTATGATTTTTAAGTAATGAATTTGCATTTTATTGCATGACATAAGTATTTGATACATCAGAAAAGCAGAACTTAATATTTGGTACAGAAACCTTTGTTTGCAATTACAGAGATCATATGTTTCCTGTAGGTCTTGACCAGGTTTGCACACACTGCAGCAGGGATTTTGGCCCACTCCTCCATACAGACCTTCTCCAGATCCTTCAGGTGTCGGGGCTGTCGCTGGGCAATACGGACTTTCAGCTCCCTCCAAAGATTTTCTATTGGGTTCAGGTCTGGAGACTGGCTAGGCCACTCCAGGACCTTGAGATGCTTCTTACAGAGCCACTCCTTAGTTGCCCTGGCTGTGTGTTTCAGGTCGTTGTCATGCTGGAAAACCCAGCCACGACCCATCTTCAATGCTCTTACTGAGGGAAGGAGGTTGTTGGCCAAGATCTTGCGTTACATGGCCCCATCCATCCTCCCCTCAATACGGTGCAGTCGTCCTGTCCCCTTTCCAGAAAAGCATCCCCAAAGAATGATGTTTCCAACTCCATGCTTCACGGTTGGGATGGTGTTCTTGGGGTTGTACTCATCCTTCTCTACATTTTTGTCTCATCAGACCACATGACCTTCTCCCATTCCTCCTCTGGATCATCCAGATGGTCATTGACAAACTTCAGACAGGCCTGGACATGCGCTGGCTTGAGCAGGGGGACCTTGCGTGCGCTGCAGGATTTTAATCCATGACGGTGTAGTGTGTTACTAATGGTTTTCTTTGAGACTGTGGTCCCAGCTCTCTTCAGGTCATTGACCAGGTCCTGCCGTGTAGATCTGGGCTGATCCCTCACCTTCCTCATGATCATTGATGCCCCACGAGGTGAGATCTTGCATGGAGCCCCAGACCGAGGATGATTGACCTTCATCTTGAACTTCTTCCATTTTCTAATAATTGCGCCAACAGTTGTTGCCTTCTCACCAAGCTGCTTGCCTATTGTCCTGTAGCCCATCCCAGCCTTGTGCAGGTCTACAATTTTATCCCTGATGTCCTTACACAGCTCTCTGGTCTTGGCCATTGTGGAGAGGTTGGAGTCTGTTTGATTGAGTGTGTGGACAGGTGTCTTTTATACAGGTAACGAGTTCAAACAGGTGCAGTTAATACAGGTAATGAGTGGAGAACAGGAGGGCTTCTTAAAGAAAAACTAACAGGTCTGTGAGAGCCGGAATTCTTACTGGTTGGTAGGTGATCAAATACTTATGTCATGCAATAAAATGCAAATTAATTACTTAAAAATCATACAATGTGATTTTCTGGATTTTTGTTTTAGATTCCGTCTCTCACAGATGAAGTGTACCTATAATAAAAAATTACAGACCTCTACATGTTTTGTAAGTAGGAAAACCTACAAAATCTGCAGTGTATCAAATACTTCTTCTCCCCACTGTATATACTGTGTACAAACATTAAGAACACCTGCTCTTTCCATGACATAGACTGACCATGTGAAAGCTATGATCCCTTAATGTGATGTCACCTGTTAAATCCACTTCAATCAGTGTAGATGAAGGGGAGGAGACAGGTAAAATAATGATTTTCAAGCCTTGAGACAATTGAGACATGGATTGTGTATGTGTGCCATTCAGAGGGTGAATGAGCAAGACAAAATATTTAAGTGCCTTTGAGCGGGGTATGGTAGTAGGTGCCAGGCACACCAGTTTGAGTGTGTCAACAGTGTCCCATGTGTATCAAGAATGGTCCACCCCCCAAATGACATCCAGCCAACTTGACACAACTGTGGGAAGCATTGGAATCAACATGGGCCAGCATAGGATTAAAAACCTTGTTCGGTGTTCTTGTATTTGGTTGGACATCCTAGGTATGTGCTGATCTGAAATAATCCTTCTCGATCCACTCATATCAGCCAACCTGACCTGGAGTTATCGGCATTCTTTCCCCATAAGTGGCACCCTGAAGCAGTCTGTAGCCAGCTTTAAGGCTATATGAATGTGTGGTATGTGTGATAAGACTATGGTCATGTCAGTCTCTAAAGGATCACACCTCAGAGCTGACCCCTGGGACAGGAGATAGGAGGTGCTGAAGGAGGTGCTGAAGGAGGTGAAGGAGTTGTGAGTCAGTTTATTTATTTTCAGCAGTTGTCATTGTGTGAACCTTTGTATGTCTGCATTGTTTGCTTTGTGTGTGTGTGTGTGTGTGTGTGTGTGTGTGTGTGTGTGTGTGCGCGCGTCCACCTGTGCGTCTGCGTGTGTGTGTTCTTTATTGTGTGGGATTGGTGCATCTGTGTGTAGGTGTTCCTTTGTTAGTGTGTCTGGTTGAGAAGGCCAACTTGGTTTATCAGTGTGGAGGAAGAGAGACTGACATGTCTACACACGGAACCTGACATTTACAGATCGACTCTATCTCTGAGAGGGAGGCACATGGTGCCACAGGTTACCCCTGGGTACACAACACACAGAGAGAGAGAGAGAGAGAGGGAGGGAAGGAAGGAGGGAGAGAGGGAAGGAAGGAGGTAGAGAGAAGAGAAAGAGATGAGAAAGATAGAGATCAGAGAGAGACATGCAGTACAGTCTGAAGAAGAGGGAAACAGAGTGAAAGATAGGGCCACAAAGGGAGATAAAGTAGGAGTGTGATAGAGAGAGAGGTGAGAAGATGGGAGATGAAAGAGGGAACTGGGTCTGAAGTGAAATGCCAGCGGAGATGTGATTCTGCAGTCATATCTGTTCTCTTTGAATGTCAGCCTCACATAACACACTCCTACACTGGATCTGAAGATGGAGGAATCTATCTCTCTCTCCCTAGCCCTCTCTTCACCTTTCTCTCACTTTCCCCCTTTCTCTCTCTCTCTCTCTCTCTCTCTCTCTCTCTCTCTCTCTCTCTCTCTCTCTCTCTCACTCTCTTCACCTCTCTCTCTTCTCTCTCTCTCTGATTCCCTCTCTCTTGTTCCTGTGTGTGTGCACCCGTGGGTCAAGTCTCATTACAGCATTAGGACGTGGGGACTGAGTGAGAGGCATCCTCTGAAATGCATAGTGTGCATGTGCCACTATGCCCACGTGTCTATGTCTGTCAGTGTGTGTTCCTACATATCTGCATGCATGTACTGCAGGCCTACATTCACGCCTCCCAGTATTAAAGCCACATTAGGGGGCGGCGATACCCTGACACGTTCTCTCTCTTTCTCTCCATTCTCTCTTCACTTCACCCACTCGTTTCCTCATCTCAAGTGCCTGGAAAAGAAGGAAAGGGAATACTCATCAGAATTAGAGAAGTCACATTCCCGCATATGAATCAATCGCTCTGCTGGGCTCAGAGATGTGTGCCCGCTTTGAAAATCTCCCGTAAACGTTGGTCCCATGCATGTGTGCGTGTGTGCGTGCGTGTTTGTCAGAGACAGGCAGTCTGAAGCGGTTAGGATGAGAGCGAGGCACAAGATGACAGTAGAGTAGCCGCTGGTCAGAGCTGAGCCATTCTGTGTCTCCTCCAGTGAGAGGGCCAGGCTAAAGAGATGCTAGAGACTGGCTATACACTGTCTGTTATATTTCAGAAGATAGATAGATACAGTGCCCCTTTTCTAATTTTCTCTACTTTTGCATATTTGTGATACTGAATGTTATCAGATCTTCAACCAAAACCTAATATTAGATAAAGGGAACATAAGTGAACAAATAACACAACAATTACATATTTATTTCATACAGAGCAGAATTCATGGTTCCTTCTATTAAGGCAAGTCGTCTAGGTCCGGAGGCAGCAAAGCATCCCCAAACCATCACACCACCACCACCATGCTTGACCTTTGGTATGATGTTCTTACTGTGGAATGCAGAGTTTGGTTTTCGCCAGACATAATGGGACCCATCTCGTCCAAAAAGTTGACTCAAGTTTGCCAAAAAGCATCTGGATGATCATCAAGACACTTGGAAGAACGTTCTATGGACAGATTATTCAAAAGTATAACTTTTGGACGACATGGTTCCAGGAATGTCTGGCGAAAACCTTTGCTGCCTCAGGACCTGGACGACTTGCCTTAATAGAAGGAACCATGAATTCTGCTCTGTATCAGAGAATTCTACAGGAGAATGTCAGACCATCCGTCTGTGAGCTGAAGCTGAAGCGCAGCTGGGTCATGCAGCAAGACAATGATCCAAAACACACAATCAAGTCTACATGAAAATTGCTAAAAAGCAACAAATTGGAAGTTTTGGAATGGCCTAATCAAAGTCCAGACCTAATCCCAATTGAGATGTTGTGGCAGGACTTGAAACGAGCAGTTCATGCTTGAAAACCCACACGTCACTGAGTTAAAGCAGTTCTGCATTGAAGAGTGGGCCAAAATTCCTCCACAGCGATGTGAGAGACTGATCAACCACTACAGGAAGCATTTGGTTGGAGTCATTGCAGCTAAAGGTGGCACAACCAGTTATTGAGTGTAAGGAGGCAATTACTTTTTCACACAGGGGAATTGGGTGTTGTATAACTTTGTTAATGAAATAAATGAAATAAATATGTAATTGTTGTGTTATTTGTTCACTTATGTTCCCTTTATCTAATATTAGGTTTTGGTTGAAGATCTGATAACATTCAGTATCACAAATATGCAAAAGTAGAGAAAATTAGAAAGGGGGCAAATACTTTTTCACAGCACTGTAGATAGATAGAAAGATAGATAGATAGAGATATAAATGAAGAGAAAGAGGCATAAGAAGAGAGAGGGCAAGAGAAAGAGTGACTGATAAAAAGGTGGAGAGATAGATAGAGAGAGAGAGAGAATGAGAGCGGGAGAGAGGGCTGAAATCCTTTCTACTGTGATAACCAGGACAGTAGCCACCAGGTTTAAAGGCTGCACTCAGAAACACACGTAATCTGCTCATCCATCCAACAAATAATAATAATAGACACACAACATAATCCTGCATTAGATTACTGAGACATTTCAAAATAGAAGTGCTATATCTGTGGAGGCTCTCTCAAACCTCCCCATGTTGGTTTCCAACCCTGTCTGTTTGTTTGGTAATGATACTGTGGCTATCATCGTGTTTATTTGGGATGCTACATTAAAGAATTGACCTCAACATTCCAGAGCGGTTGACTCTGGAATTATCCGTCTCCAGAGGTTCCATGGTTGTGAACAGTCCCTCTGAACGATGGAGGGATGGAAGGAGAACCCCCAGTAAAGGAAACAGATAAGGCCACACCAGGACCCCCCTCCAGTAGGAGACCCAGGGGGGGTAGTGTCCTGGAGGATAGAGGACAGCATGTCCTGCTCTAATTATAAACCCTAATATACCACATACTGACTGGATCACACTGGTTTCCACTGCCCCCCAGTACATTCAGCTGTGGAAGGGAAGGGCACATCTGGGTTTCTTTCAGGCTGTCAGTGTGTGGTGTGTGGGGGGAAAGCTTGACATTATCAGTCACTTGTCAGGCTTATCATTTCATAATGCATTGGACTAGCTGGTCATTGCTTCACAGTTTCTCTACCTGAAAACAGACGCATACCACTGCACCAGTAGAGTGTGTGTGTGTGTGTGGGTGTGGGTGTGGGCATGTGTGGGTGTCTGTACCTCTCTCTTCCCTCTTCCATATCTATGCCAGTCTGTGCCCTGCCTGCCCAGAGGTAGCATTAACAAAACAAAACCCTGCTTCCTTCTTAATTAGGATTTCTCAGGAGGTGTGGGACTGTAACTGTGGTATGAGAAGGAGGCACTGCCAATGGAATGCTGAGTTGATGGAGTGGCGGTGGTGCTGCACAGGGAGGGTGGCACAGGCTGACACAGCCAGACCTGCCAGGGTGGTGGTGCAGCAGAGGGAGGGTGGCACAAACAGCCAGACAGGGAGAATGTCCTGCCACAAACAGCCAGACAGGGAGAATGTCCTGCCACAAACAGCCAGACAGGGAGAATGTCCTGCCACAAACAGCCAGACAGGGAGAATGTCCTGCCACAAACAGCCAGATAGGGAGAATGTCCTGCCACAAACAGCCAGACAGGGAGAATGTCCTGCCACAAACAGCCAGACAGGGAGAATGTCCTGCCACAAACAGCCAGACAGGGAGAATGTCCTGCCACAAACAGTGTTTCTATCCCTCTATGAAAGATGGGAGAGAGGGTGCGGCCTGTATAAACATACTGCATACACTGAGTGTAAAAAACATTAAGAACACTTTCCTAATATTGAGTTGTACCCCCCCCCTTTTGCCCTCAGAACAGTCTCAATTTGGTGTTGAAAGCTTTCCACAGGGATGCTGGCCCATGTTGACTCCAATGCTTCCCAAAGTTGTGCCAAGTTGGCTGGATGTCTTTTGGGTGGTGAGCCATTCTTGAAACACACTGCTGAAAAACCCAGCAGTGTTGCAGTTCTTGACACAAACCGGTGCACCTGGCACCTACTACCATACCCCGTTCAAAGGCACTTAAATATTTGGTCTTGCCCATTCACCCTCTGAATGGCACACATACACAACCCATGTCTCAATAGTCTCAAGGCTTAAAAATCCTTCTTTAACCTGTCTCCTCCCCTTCATCTACACTGATTGAAGTGGATTTAACAAGTGACATCAATAAGGGATCATAGCTTTCACCTGGATTCACCTGCTCAGTGTGTCTTGGAAAGAGCAGGTGTCCTTAATGTTTTGTACTCTCAGTGTAAGTCTCTTCATGTAACGGAATAACTACTCTTAACGTGTTTGTGTTTCGCTCAAGAATGAGAGTGGAGAGTAGAAGGAAGTAAGGTAGCTAGAGAGCGTTGAGAGGAGAGGAGAGCAGCCTGACGACAGACAGACAGTAATAACATCAGTAACACCTCAATGTGAACCAGCTAGAGGGTTATCAGTAGCTAGTAGCTCTATCTGTTTGATAGAGGAGGCCTTGTACAGGCATCAGCTGTCTAGACCCATCCTTTCTCTGTCAAGGTATCTGATGTCAGGAAAACACCTTCTGATTCTCAGTTAAACTAACACACACAGGCCTAGCGGGTAAGTGGCTACTGGGAAGAAGGGAGAAGAGGAGGGGGAGGTGTGAAGAAAGAAGGGAGTATTTGTCTTCATTCTGACAGCTTGTTATTGAGCACTGAATTTCCCTCAGATTCAGTTATTTCTCTTTTTCGTAGAGTTTTATTGGTGGAAAGTACAGAATTATACTTGTTTACATATTTCACAATTCTTCCCTCCCTCCCAAATGTTATTCCTATTTCTGTGGCTTGTTGTGGTTTCATAGCTTGACAACCAGTGAACGTGGCCATCAGGGAGTGCAGTAGCTCAGTTTAGCGGAATGCTAATCAGACAGAAATGCTGATGCTTACAACGCTGTATTCATCATTTGTCATTTTGTCGGTTATGTTTCTAAACCAGGCCACCTCTAGTAGAATAGCAGCAGAAGCCAGGGTGGTGTCAGCAGTTTCTACATGATGCTCCTCTCCTCTCTCCTCTCCTCCTGTGTTTGTGACTCCAGGAAGGGATGCATTGAGATGTTATCTTTCATTATCCATCCCTCCATTACGATCGGACCTTTTGCAGATGCGTTCAGCATTGCAACGCATGATGGTCCGGTAGAGAAGCCTCTGGGGACTAAAGGTTAGGTTGCGTTCTGACCCCGAGGATACAAGAAAATGACATTATGGAAAGAAAAACACAAACAGTTAAAAACCTCATAGAGACAAAAGAACTGGAAGTAATACTAAACCAATATACTGTACACATGATACTGATGATATATATCATCTAATAACAGACCTAACGGAAAGTTACAGTGGGTAAAGTAAACTTCTCTGTTTTGTTTAATATACAGAAGCTCTTCGACTGTCTGGTTTGAGGGATGAAAACTATACACAACACAGTGATAAAGAATTCTACCATTCAGACAATGGTTCACCCACTGTGCTTGGTAGGCACAAACAATTCCCAGAAGTAAGGATCTATGGCTGTGTCAAAAATAGCACCCTATTCCTTATATAGTGCACTACTTTTGACCAGAGCCCTGGTCAGAAGTAGTGCACTATAGGGAATAGGGGGCTATTTCAAATGTATGTGATTTGCAGAAAGAATTCCCAGAAGTAAGGATAAACTATGTCAGTGGTCACCAACTGGTCGTTTTGGATCGACTGGTCGATCTCCAAGGTATTCCTAGTCGATCACCAAACATTTCTGTAAAAAATCCAACGATAAAGCCTTGCGTTCCTATTTTTTGTATTTGTTTCGCGCTGTTGGTGGTAGATGCACTTGATTCGGCAGCCTAGCGCCGGGAAGACAGTGTTTCCATTTTGAACCATTTCATGTGTCTGAAGGTAGAACTCCGCCTACTCGGCAGGCCCAGAGAGCAAATCAAGTGCACGTATATGCCTACCACTGGCCAATCAGATAGCTCAGATCACCGTGTCTGCGCAGTTTCCTTGAGCCACAGACTGTAAAAAGAAGCCTCGAACGCACAGCAAAGATGATACTGTGAGATTTCAAAACGTTTAAATCCATGACTAGAGAGAGACTCAACGAATACAGCAAAGAGCTGCTGTTTTTATGAGCAAGTTCATGTATAATTTATTCAACATTTTGTTCAACACTTTTATAAGCCATAAAATGCACGTTCTCCCTACTTTCACTCACGCTTCTTCACACAGCCTTACAGGCAGCCATGCTTCTTCACACAGCCTTACAGGCAGCCATGCTTCTTCACACAGCCTTACAGGCAGCCATGCTTCTTCACACAGCCTTACAGGCAGCCATGCTTCTTCACACAGCCTTACAGGCAGCCATGCTTCTTCACACAGCCTTACAGGCAGCCATGCTTCTTCACACAGCCTTACAGGCAGCCATGCTTCTTCACACAGCCTTACAGGCAGCCATGCTTCTTCACACAGCCTTACAGGCAGCCATGCTTCTTCACACAGCCTTACAGGCAGCCATGCTTCTTCACACAGCCTTACAGGCAGCCATGCTTCTTCACACAGCCTTACAGGCAGCCATGCTTCTTCACACAGCCTTACAGGCAGCCATGCTTCTTCACACAGCCTTACAGGCAGCCATGCTTCTTCACACAGCCTTACAGGCAGCCATGCTTCTTCACACAGCCTTACAGGCAGCCATGCTTCTTCACACAGCCTTACAGGCAGCCATGCTTCTTCACACAGCCTTACAGGCAGCCATGCTTCTTCACACAGCCTTACAGGCAGCCATGCTTCTTCACACAGCCTTACAGGCAGCCATGCTTCTTCACACAGCCTTACAGGCAGCCATGCTTCTTCACACAGCCTTACAGGCAGCCATGCTTCTTCACACAGCCTTACAGGCAGCCATGCTTCTTCACACAGCCTTACAGGCAGCCATGCTTCTTCACACAGCCTTACACTGCACTGCACACTGCCCTCACCCACCTGGACAAAAGGAATGCAAATGTGAGGATGCTGTTCATCGACTACAGCTCAGCCTTCAATACCATAGTGCCCTCCCTCTAAGCTCACCACAAAGCTCACCTGGGACTGAACTCCTCTCTATGCAATTGCGTCCTGGACTTCCTGACGGGCCGCCCCCAGGTGGTGAAGGTAGGCAACGTTACCTCCTCGACACTGATTCTCAACACGGGGGCCCCACATGGGTGCGTCCTCAGTCCCCTCCTGTACTCCCTGTATACCCACAACTGCGTGGCCTCACACAGTTTAAACTCTATCATCAAGTTCGCTGACGACACGACAGTAGTAGGCCTGATTACCAAAAACGGCGAGACGCCAACAGGTAGGAGGTAGGCACTCTGACGGCGTGGTGCCAGATAAACAACCTCTCCCTCAAAGTCAGCAAAACAGTTCCTCGCCGTGCACATCTCCAAGAAGCTGCAATGGTCAAACCACACGGACACTGTGATGAGGAAGTCACGTAAGCGACTCTTCAACCTCAGGATGCTGATTTTGGCCTGTCCCAGAGGGCCTCACAGTGTTCTACAGGAGCACCATCGAGAGCATGCTGTCGGGCTGTATCAAAGCCTGGTACGGCAACTCCACCGCCGCGAACCGCAAGGCGCTACAGAGGGTGGTGCACTCAGCCGAACACACCATTAGGGTGCACACTGCCTGCCCTCCAGGACACCTACAACACCAGGTGTCGCAGGAAGGCCAAGAAGATCATCAAGGGACCCCAGCCACCTGAGCCATGGCTTGTTCTCCCCGTTTCCATCACTCAGACATGGGCAGTGTAGGAGCATCATGGCAAAAACTGTAAGACTGGCCAAAAGCTTCTACCCCCCCAGACCATCAGGCTGCTGAATAGCCATCACTAGTCTGCTACCTTCTCCTCCCCACCTCAACTGACTTTTTACCCTGCCCACACTCCAATGGACATGTATCATCATGCTGAATAGCCACCACTAATCAGCTACCTGCTCCCCTCTGAATACTCCCCCCTGCATTGAGCTCGGAGTTTAAGAATTTCACTGTACAGTGTAATTATATCTGCAACACTGTACATGTGACTATTAAACTCTCTAATCTAATCTCTAATCTCTACAGGCAGCCATGCTTCTTCACACAGCCTTATATGCAGCCATTCTTCTTCTCACTGGGATGGAGCCTGACTCAGGCTTGACTTGGGCAGGAGCTCACTGGAACTGAGTACCGTTACCTCAAATGTTCAACTGCTTGAGTTCCTGCACCTCTTATAGAATGATTAGCTCAAAAGTATTGCAGAGTTCCTGCACCTAAATATAAACAGTACTGGCACCCAAAAAATGAGTACCGGCACCTATTTCAGACCAAGTCAAGCGACATAGGATGAAAACAGACAGTGTCTGAATAGTATTTTCTGCATCATCCTCTGTTTTATTTGAATATCATCCTATTTCCTTCATTCCTCCCCATCATTCGATCTATGGAGTCGTATTGTCTGTGGCTGGGTAGAGACTGAAGTACACCCTGGGATCCGGAAATACTGCAAGATTGATTTGTTGATCCCTTGATTATCTCCCAGCTCTTCTTCCCTCTCTGTCTGTCTTCTCTTCAACATAGCCTGAGGAATAGTGGTTGATATGGAGCTGGGACATGGTGAAAATGAGTTCCAACACCTTTGATTTGTAAGTTACACAGTGGCAGCCGATTATACTAGCAGTTGAATATGATGTCCTCAGTTTAACAGTGATTTCAGTAAAGGCCTTTGCACATGATGTCTACCCCCCCTAACCCAGTGCCTTGGTGCTTGATGGGTAATTTTGAGCTGCCTAGCAGCTTAGCAGTAAGACATTCAGCCTGATCTCCTATCCTTTACCCCTACACTACAACACACACACACACGTGCGCTCACACATCGCACACACGTACGCACGCAAGCACACACACACATACGCGGCTGGACACGCACGAACGCACGCACACACGCACATACACGGACACGCACACACACTCTCCTAATGAAATCCTGCTAGCCCTGTAGGTCAGCTGTAGAAGGCTGGTTGAGAGGCTGGCTGTGTGCTGTGATGTAGTATTCACAGATCAGATCCACATTAACAGCCTCCCTGACAGTGGCTGAAGAGAGGACATGTGACTTCCTGTGTTATAGTGCCAGGTTTTAGGTCAATATCGTTCCTATTTTAGACAATTCAAGAAAGAAAATGAATGAAAAGGTTGAACAATCATCAATTTGTTTGTTCAGTTGTTCTCAACAATTGGCATGGAATTCTGACCCTAAATCCTGTTTAGTTTTCTGTCATTAGATAATTAGTGAAACCTTATATATCCCACTGTCCAACAGCATGTTTCTGTTTGAATGTCAGGACATCATTTATACTAGAGTAGTTGTGTACACAGTATATCTGTCCACATTCCCATGTTGTTTTGAAATCATCCCTATTGTACAATGTGTTCTCTGGCAGACAGTTATTAAAGGGCACACTGACTCCAGCAGTTTGTTTGAGTTCAGGAAAAATTAGATGCTTTCTAAATTGGGCCTGGAGTAGGGCTATCATATCTAATGTGTCTGTCTGTGTGGATGACATGTCCGTCTGTTTGTTTTTCTGTCTGCTTGTCTGTCTGTATCCCACATTGTCTGTGTTTGTTGACCCTCACTCCTGCTGATGTTTAGTTGCATGGTGACATTTCTGCAGTACTTCTGTTTAGAATTAAATTGTGTTTTAAAATCGCTCTGTGTGCTCTCTGTCACAACTAACTGAGGGGGAGTAAGAGACCCTCTTTCACATCTCTCTCCTCACTCTCTCTCTCTCTGTCCTCACTCTCTCTTTCGTTCTCTCTCTCTCCCTCTCTCTCCCTCTCTTTCTCTTTCCTTCTCTATTTCTCTCCCTCTCTCTTTCCTCTTTTATCTACCTTCATATTGTCTATTATAGCTGGGTGGAATTGAAAGGGCACTCTCCCTGCTATATCCTGTGGCTCTGTGACATATACTTGGCCACAAGGGACTTTCTTCCCCCACTGCTACTGTTTATCACACAACGGTAGAACAGATTGTCATTCTATTTCTACGGTGTTGTTTACTCCCCCACTGTAATACAGTACGACCGTCTAGAACGAGGTGCATTGGGTTGAGAGGGAGAAGGGACATTGATGTATTCCTGTTCTTTTTAATAAGGCTTTGATGGAGGGGAGCAGTGTGTGTAGGGTTAGGCTTTATCTCTAGTCTAGTGTAAATGATGTGTCTTCTGCTCACGTAGACCATCACACACACACACACACTCTCTCCCTCTCCCTCTCTATCGCTTTCTTCTCTCCCTTTCTATATCTCTCGTTCTCTCTCTCTGTCTCACACACACACACACACACACACACACACACCACTCCTCTCTCCGGTCCCCCTGTAGGCTTTACCAGCCTGTTATGTTTTAGAGCACCATTTGTTCAAAGTCTGCCTGGAATCTCAATGCGGATAGCAGGCGGGCGGGCAGGGAAGCCTCCACTCTGCTCTGCCCGCCTTTTTAAATGCACCATATGTTTACAGAACTGTGGCCACAATAGTCTAGTCACTCCATTCTCATTTTGCCTGCAAATGTATCAGCCAAAAAAATACCTGGTTCAATGGTGGGATTATTATAGCTGAAAGGGGTTGTTACTGAGCTATTAACGGTTTGGTCTGGTACTGTGAATATGTGTGTACAGACTGTGGTACTGAGACCAAACAGCTGTACAGTCCATGTGGCTGACCTGGGCATTGTAGCCTACATTCGTTTCAGATTCAGAGTGTTTAATAGTCACATGTACATTCACCCGTCATTTTGGTCCAAATCAATATACAGAGAAACTAGTGGGTTGACCATCGGTCCACCCACAGATACAGGGCTAGTCTAGTTTGATGTATCAAGCCTCAACCACATCCCAAGCCCTATTAAACTCTAACGTACCCCACCTATTTCTCTCCATTCACCCTCCAAGCCACACATAAAATAAAGCTGCCTCCCATAGACCTCTGAGTGCTCCGGCTGTATACAGTTGTCACAGAGAACACAGACCCACCACAGTGACAAATTGCAGCAGTGTATAGTATTTGTGAGACCCAACAGGTTCAGGGTGAGGAGACATTAATCTTGGAGGGGGTTTAATCTGTGCTGGTGCTCACAGTCGCAGCTATTACCTCAGACATACAGCCTTCCACTTCCCCTGGGAGAGGGAGGGCTACACTTGGCAGCCATTTTGGCTCCCCCAGTGCTCGTCAGGCTCCGCTCGCTGCTCTAATGGTCCAATAAGGTGTGTTTGACCTCCGTGACTCCACCCCTCAACGCACTGTAATCAGACAGAGATCAATGGATGGTCGTATATCACCTGGGTCAACACGGCCGGGTGTGTGTGTGTGTGTGTGTGTGTGCCCTGCTTTAGAGGTGGTTTATGTCCAACGGATCATGAGCTGCGTTTATGTCTCACCATTTATTCAACATTCCTCCACTTGTAGTTATTATTACTATCAATCCATCCAGGTTGCAGAACATTCTGGAACGTGTGTGAAATCCAAAAGCATCTCTGGGATTAGTGCCATGGGAGTTAGGGGATTGGTTGGGGCAGGGGTGGGTGGCGATGTGGTGTTATCATGGGATATGGATTTTAGAAGGTCAGAGGGTTTCTTTCTCCACATCTCATTACTCTGTCAGTCTATGGTCATATTTGGCTTCAGGGTCATTCCATATGATTTCAATCACTTTCTGACTGCATCCCTTTGGATTTGAACTAAACCTTCCATATATGTTTGCCCGTGGTAGAAGAAGTGGTCAGACTTTTTTTTACCTGAATGCCAAAACATTCAGGAGATAGAGGTGCTTAAAGTTGACCCATTTTGCATCACTGGAAAAGAGAGACGTTTTTAATTTAATTTTTATGTTCATATATGTTTTAACTTAGACCCTGTTATATATAATCTGAGGCGTTTGTGTTGTGCCCACCATCGGTTGAGACTCAGCATGCTCTTGAATACAGGGTGGATGTCATGTTTTGGCTGATAGAATGTGAATTACATTTACATTTTCCAAATGGTACCACAAAGATTCACACATCAGGGAATGTTGACTTCAGTGGGAATATCCATTGTTTTAAAATAAACTGTCAATCTTCCATAGAAAACCTATTGAAATCATAGAAATATAGATCATAGAATAGACATTCCCATTCAATTTGACATTCGACAGTTGTGATGCGTATGATAGAAGGAGTCAGGCACAGGAGAGTAATACGCATCCAAAGAGTTTATTCCGTCGATAAACAGTTGCGCAAGCATGCGACAACAAAACTCAGGCACAGGGGAAATATCTACCCAGGCAAACAACAAGGTAAGGGTAGCTCAACCGAGCTACACACAGCTCACAACAAACAATCACCCACACAGACAAGGAAGCAGAGGGAACACTTATACAATGACTAATTGGGGATAAGGACCAGGTGTGTGTGATTAATTAGACAAGACAAGTGGAGTGGTGATAAATGGATCGGCAGCAGCTAGTAAGCCGGTGACGACGAACGCCGAAACCTGCCCGAACAAGGAGGGGAGGCAGCCTCGGCGGAAGTCGTGACAACGGTAGGTGTACCGGTGGCCATATTTCTGGTTGTAATTGGAAGTAAACATGTCAATTGAATAAAAATGTAAATGGTGTAATAGCTAAAGTAGTCTGAAGGGATAGGTCCATTCTATGAATTGTGTTCTATGAGTGAAATGACACCCGCCATGTATTCAACCGATGGCAGGCATGGCACAAACACCTCAGATGATGGAAATTAGGGTCTAAGATATAACATATGCGAAAATTTGGCAAATCTGTTTTTAGATAATTGATGTCAAAGGTTAAAAAATGACAATTCTTTATATATTTTTTCTTTAAGAAACTATTAAATAGTTTGACAGCCCTGTTTGTAAGATTTTTTAATTATATCAAACTCAATCATTTCTCTTTTCCAGTGATGAAGACATGGATGTCTCATGGTAGTGTGGGGTATGCAAAAGTGTGGGTTGAGCACCTTTATCTCCTGAATGTTTTGGCATTCAGGTCCAAAAAGTCACTTTCTTACCACTTCTACCAAAATCAAAAAGGGGTGCAGTCAGAGAGTGATTGAATTCATATGGAACGACCCTTCATGTGGTAAGATTATTATCTATGTTTAAAGGGTTCATAGGGTTTATGGTAATGTTGACATGTTGTCCAGTTCATATCCCTTAACTATATTAGATGGCACGCGCAGATTTTTTGGAAAATGTGTACTCGGGATGAAAGCTTAAGTCTGTAAGAAGTATTTCAATATGTACAGCTGAGCAAGATGTGTTTTGCTTCGAGTCACTAACCTTTTAGCCGCTAAGCATCCAGCCTGGATACTATCAGAGCAGCTGTTTATGCTAACATACACAGTCTGACAATATATCCTTCTACGTTGTCTGGGGTTGATGTGAATGAGAATGAGATGAAATGTCTCTGTAATGATGATACCTGGAAGGAGGGGTTTCAAACTAGTGTATGCAAGGGCACATGCATCTATAAAACACTGGAATGGAAGCAGGCTTGTCTGGGAAGTCTTTACACTGTCTGTCATTTCGAAAAGGTTATAGTGAAATAATACAGTATAATTCATCACTGATGGCAAAGATTCTTCCTCCTGATGCCCAGTCTTGTCTTGGCTGCCTGCACAGGAATCCCATAATATACTGCTGCCTACACAGGCATCCCATATAATGCTGGCTGAGACAAAAGCCTGTTAAAAAAGCAAAACAACAAACAGAAGGGAAATGATCAGTGAGAACAGAGGAAGAATTGGGTTGATGAATCACGGTTGCTTGCAGGTTGTTTCTGGGATGTAAATGCGTGATTGGTTCAGGGGCTAAAGTCTAATGTCATGTGTTCCATCACTATCTCCTCCTCTGCTCTGCCAGGTCACAGTCACAGTCTGAAACACAACTAGGTTGATGGACTGATGGGAATGGAGGGGATATACCAGGAAACAGGGGCATCATGCAGTCCAGACATCTGAGGGGGCACAAAGTCTACCAGCTCACAGTCTCACGTCAGAATTAGACATTTATTCATGTTTCTAAAAAAATTCAAAGTTGTTCCAAACTTCAAATTTAAGTTAAGTTTAGGCATTAACTCCGAATTTTTAAGTTTAGGGTTAAGTTCAGGCATTAACTCCAAATTATTATGGTTAGGCATTAACTCTGAGTGGTTAAGGTAAGGGTAAAGGTTTAGGCTTAAAATAAAAATATAAAAAACAACTTTCTATCGCTGGATTCCCTGGGCAAGAATCAGAGGCAGATGCTTACGCCCATCTGCCATCCCTGTCCACAACGCCCTAGCAAAACCGAAACCTACTTGAAGGTAGAGCGTCTGCTAAATGACTAAAATGTAAATGTAACAGCGCTCACTGTTGCCCCTAGTAGCTGGTTTCCAAGTCATCTCCCGACATCTTCAGACATGGATGAACGTTGAATACTGACTTGTATCACAGGTGACCTGACTGCACAAAGTATGTGGATGGAGGGTTGCCCGAGCGGGGAATCTTGCATTTTTTTCAAACACCTGAAACTGCTTTTTCCTGCAGTCTTGAACCATATTAATATGCTTAATTCTAGGTCGAAAATATGTACACTACCGTTCAAAAGTTTGGTGTCACTTAGAAATGGCCTTGTTTTCAAAAGAAAAGCATATTTCTTGACCATTAAAATAACATAAAATTGATCAGAAATACAGTGTAGACATTGTTAAGGTTGTAAATGGCTATTGTAGCTGGAAACGGCTGATTTTTAATGAAATATCTACATAGGCGTACAGAGGCCCATTATCAGCAACCATCAGTCCTGTGTTCCAATGGCACGTTGTGTTTGCTAATCCAAGTTTATCATTTTAAAAGGTTAAATGATCATTAGAAAACCCTTTTGCAATTATGTTAGCACAGCTGAAAACTGTTGTGCTGATTAAAGAAGCAATACAACTGGCCTTCTTGAGACTAGTTGAGTATCTGGAGCATCAGCAATTGTGGGTTCGATTACTGGCTCAAAATGGCCAGAAACAAATAACTTTCTTCTGAAACTCGTCAGTCTATTCTTGTTCTGAGAAATGAAGGCTATTCCATGCGATAAATTGCCAAGAAACTGAAGATCTCGTACAACACTGTGTACTACTCCCTTCACAGAACAGAGCAAACTGGCTCTAACCAGAATAGAAAGAGGAGTGGGAGGCCCCGGTGCACAACTGAGCAAGAGGACAAATACATTAGAGTGTCTAGTTTGAGAAACAGACGCCTCACAGGTCCTTAACTGGCAGCTTCATTAAATAGTACCCGCAAAACACCAGTCTCAACGTCAACAGTGAAGAGGTGACTCCGGGATGCTGACCTTCTAGGCAGAGTTGCAAAGCAAAAGCCATATCTCAGTCTGTCCAATAAAAAGAAAAGATTAAGATGGGCAGTCTTTCTAAGTGACCCCAAACTTTTGAACGGTAGTGTATATTTTTCTGCATATGTAAGCATACCTCTTGAGCTGTCTGTATCCTCCTGACTGGTGGATCTTTTTTTAAAGAAACAAAATGTGCTTCTCTGCTAAAATCTGGGTAAAAGATTGAAAGGAATGTGAGTCTTATTCAGTATATTTAGTTATTGCTTGCTTTTCTAAAACAGGGGTATTTTTCTTGCCCAGGAACCTCCACCCAGGCAAACTGGCAACCCAGGGACCTCCATCATAGAAAAACATGTTTTTTTTCCCACGTCTTGTCTTATCATCCGGTGAATGGTAATGGCAAGGAGAAGTAATCAACATTTTAAAATGAATAGATTTGGTCAATCGTTTTTTCATTATTTTGACCTCCCCACATTATAATTGGAAGATGAAGTGTAAACTCTAACAGAGACTATTAGCTAGAAAGGTACTCCAAACTAGGGCTTTGACAATTATGGAATTTTGGGTAATGATTGTCATGCAAATGGCCACAGTTATTGTCATAATTGACATTTTTGTAGAATTTTTTTGGGAGCTTGTAATGCATCATAATGCATCTTTGAAAATAGCAACGACATACCTAATAAATACAACACAGCTCTGGTGACACCCCTGTCTCAAAAACGAATGGTTTTGACCGCTTAGAACCTTTGGAAATGAAGCTTCTCCTAACCATGCCGTTCTGCTATTGAAATGATTAGCAACTTTACCCACTTCATGTAGAAATGAAAAACTGCTATTGGGTAAACTACACTATATATACAAAAGTATGTGGACAACCTTTCAAATTAGTGGATTAGGCTATTTCAGCCACACCCGTTGCTGACAGTTGTATAAAATCAAGCACACAGCCATGCAATCTCTATAGACAAACACTGGCAGTAGAATTACCTTACTGAAGAGCTCCGTGACCTTCAACGTGGCACCGTCAGAGGATGCCACCTTTCCAACAAGTCAGTTCGTCAAATTTCTGCCCTGCTACAGCTGCCCCGGTCAACCTGTTTTGTGCTGTTATTGTGAAGTGGAAACGTCTAGGAACAACAACGGCTCAGCCGCAAAGTGATAGGCCACACAAGCTCACAGAACGGGACCAACGAGTGCTGAAGCATAGCGCGTAAAAATTGTCTGTCCTCGGTTGCAACACTCACTACCGAGATCCAAACTGCCTCTGGAAGCAACGTCAGCACAAGAATTGTTCGTCTGGAGCTTCATGAAATGGGTTTCTATGACTGAGCAGCCGCACACAAGCCTAAGATCACCATGCGCAATGCCAATCATAGGCTGGAGTGGTGTAAAGCTCGCCACCATTGGACTCTGGAGCAGTGGAATCACGCTTCACCATTGGGAAGTCCGACGGACAAATCTGGGTTTGGTGGATGCCAGGAGAACGCTACCTGCCTGGATGCATAGTGCCAACTGTAAAGTTTGGTGGAGGAGGAATGATGGTCTGGGGCAGTTTTTCATGGTTCGGGCTAGGCCCCTTATTTCCAGTGAAGGGAAATCTTAACGCTACAGCGTACCATGACATTCTACACGATTATGTGTTTCCAACTTCCAAATAGAAATGGTTTGTCGAGATTGGTGTGGAAGAACTTGACTGGCCTGCATAGAACCTTGACCTCAACCTCATCGAACACCTTTAGGATGAATTGGAACGCCGACTACGAGCCAGGCCTAATCGGCCAACATCAGTGCCCGACCTCACTAATGCTTTTGTGGCTGAATGGAAGCAAGTCCCCGCAGCAATGTTCCAACATCTAGTGGAAATCCTTCCCAGAAGAGTGGAGGCTGTTATAGCAGCAAAGGGGGACCAACTCCATATTTAATACCCATGATTTTGGAATCAGATGTTCGACGAGCAGGTATCCACATACATTTGGTCATGTAGTATATATGTACTTTAATATAAAGTTGAATCCCCTCTTCTCCTAAACTTAATGCATTAAGATTATTATTATACGATAATTGTGCCAGCCCTAATCCAAACACAAGTTCGCTAATAGCAGCTGTTTTGCTGGTTAAACAAAGGTTAGCAATGTGTTAATGTCCAAGTCAAGAAAGCTTGCCAGCAGCTGACCTTTTTTACAAGAAGCTCGTGTGCGCCTAAGTTGAAACATTTAGGAGCACACAAAGAAATGTAGGAGCACAATAAAGAGGTAACAAGCTGTTTTCTTTGTAGTAAGCATGACGATCATGAATCTGCGCTCAGTGTATTCTCCATGTCACTCGGGGGCTGCGGTACAGTGAAGTAATCATTGCAACAATTATCATTTTAGCGCACTGGTGCTCCTAAATAAAAATGTCAGGTCTCACAGCAAAATATTTAGGCGGATATGCGATTAAAATGGTTGCACTGTAGAGCCCTGAGCCAGTGTATTCGCAGGTGCTTTTTCAAAGTCTACTGTCAGATACTCCAGTGTAATTGGCTCCAATGAGTGTAATTTGCTCAATATTAGGTGTTGAGAAATAAAATTGGCATAATTAGAAATAAGATATTCCCCTCTTCTACTGTAGGTTTGTAATTCAAAATTAGTTTAGTCTGTTGCTAGTGATATTCATAAAAATATTGAAATTAAACATGTTTTTCCACTTTTTTATATATATATAATGAGCAAAAATATAAACGCAACATGTAAAGTGTTGGTCCCATGTTTCATGAGCTGAAATAAACGATCCCAGAAATGTTCCATATGCACAAAAAGCTTATTTCTCTCAAATGTTTTGCGCAAATCTGTTTACATCCCTGTTAGTGAGCATTTCTCCTTTGCCAAGATAATCCAGCCTCCTGACAGATGAGGCATATCAAAAAGCTGATTTAACAGCATGATCATTACACAGGTGCACCTTGTGCTGGGGTCAATAAAAGGCTACTCTAAAATCTGCAGTTTTGTCACACAACACAATGCCACAGATGTCTCAAGTTTTGAGGGAGTGTGCAATTGGCATGCATTATTTAGGGAGTAGATCAGCTTTAATATTTCAGAGCTGTTGCCAGAGAATTTAATGTTCATTTCTCTACCATAAACTGCCACCAACGTCGTTTTAGAGAATTTGGCAGTACATCCAACTGGCCTCACAACCGCATACCACGTGTAACCACACCAGCCCAGGACCTCCACATCCGGCTTCTTCCCCTGCGAGATGGTCTGAGACCAGCTGATGAAAACTGTGGGTTTGCACAATCGAAGAATTTCTGCACAAACTGTCAGAAACCGTCTCACGGAAGCTCATCTGCGTGCTCGTCGTCCTCACCAGGGTCTTGAACTGACTGCAGTTTGGCGTCGTAACCGAATTCAGTGGGCAAATGCTCACCTTCAATGTCCACTGGCATGCTGGAGAAGTATGCTCTTCACAGATGAATTCCGGTTTCAACTGTACCGGGCAGATGGCAAACAGCATGTATGGCGTCATGTGGGCGAGTGGTTTGCTGATGCCAACGAGTGCCCCATGGTGGCGGTGGTTTTATGGTATGGGCAGGCATAAGCTACGGACAACAAACACAATTGCATTTTATCGATGGCAATTTGAATGCACAGAGATACCATGATTATATCCTGAGGCCCATTGTCGTGCCATTCATCCGCCTCCATCACCTCACGTTTCAGCATGATAATGCACAGCCCTGAAAATGTCCCAGTTCTTCCATGGCCTGTATACTCACCAGACATGTCACCCATTGAGCATGTTTGGGATGCACTGGATCGACGTGTACGATAGCATGCTCCAG
Organism: Coregonus clupeaformis; assembly: GCF_020615455.1. Lineage (NCBI taxonomy): Eukaryota > Metazoa > Chordata > Actinopteri > Salmoniformes > Salmonidae > Coregonus > Coregonus clupeaformis. Next base: position 44,238,647 of record NC_059225.1, read on the forward strand.
TTCCCGCCAATATCCAGCAACTTTGCACAGCCATTGAAGAGGAGTGGGACAACATTCCACAGGCCACAATCAACAGCCTGATCAACTCTATGCGAAGGAGATGTGTCACGCTGCATGAGGCAAATGGTGGTCACACCAGATACTGACTGGTTTTCTGATCCTTGCCCCTACTTTTTTTTTAAAGGTATCTTTGACCCACTGATGGATATCTGGCTTCCCAGTCATGTGAAATCCATAGATGAGGGCCTAATGAATTTATTTCAATTGACTGATTTCCTTATATGAACTGTAACTCAGTAAAATCTTTGAAATTGTTGCATGTTGCATTTATATTTTTGTTCAGTGTATATATATATATTTTTACCAATAAAAAAACCCCGCGAATTCAGACAACAAAAAGGTGTAATGGGTCCATACTCAAAAAGATGTCGCATAAAGCTTACTTAATTATTAAATTGTTGTATTATTTTTACTGCATCAGGGATAGCGTACACATACGTTTCAGCTTTACAGACTTCTTCAGGTGCAATTCTATTTTAATTCAAAACCGCATTTGTAGGGAACAACCGATGAGCAGCAAAATGCTTCTAATCAGGGTTGTCACTCATCTGCCAATCAGGGATGTGGCGTTTCTGTATACAAGTTGGTCACAAAGAAATACAGAATTATGGGGTATGGGAGCGGGCACGAAGGGCAATTCATGAGTCAATTGCCTTAGGTGTCTGCTCACTTGGATACATTATATTCAATTCATGAGATAGCTTACCACAAAGGACATCAGTCTCAGCCGTTCATGAATATGAGGGGCTAACTCATAAACGATATGCAAAATCTGATATGTACAGTGTTCTTGTATAACAGTCTAAATTTGGCCTTTAAGAAGGAGGTGAAATCTAATTATTTGTTTAAACCGTGTGGAGACAGAATTTAATTTATATATCAACATGGCTTCTCTTTGGAGTAATTTGTTGTCATAGTCACCACCTCTACGTGGTGGATGAACTTTTTCCATCCCGACGCAACGCAATTCATTATTAGAATGATTTTGTTCTATAACTGGCGAGATGATATCTTGACGTCTAATAATGGATTTATGTTCTCCAAGGCGTACTTTCAAGGCGCGGGATGTGCCCCTGTGCCCCCTATGGGCTTGATGTGTGTTTCAGCAATGTGTGTATGTTTCAGCTATGTCTGTGAATACCAGAGGACAGAGAGAGAGAAGAGAGAGAGAGACACAGAGAGAAGTGGCAAATTGTTCTTATTTTCTCTCTCTCTCCCTATTGTACAATGTGTTCTCTGGCAGACAGTTATTAAAGGGCACACTGACTCCAGCAGTTTGTTTGAGTTCAGGAAAAATTAGATGCTTTCTAAATTGGGCCTGGAGTAGGGCTATCATATCTAATGTGTCTGTCTGTGTGGATGACATGTCCGTCTGTTTGTTTTTCTGTCTGCTTGTCTGTCTGTATCCCACATTGTCTGTGTTTGATGACCCTCACTCCTGCTGATGTTTAGTTGCATGGTGACATTTCTGCAGTACTTCTGTTTAGAATTAAATGGTGTTTTAAAATCGCTCTGTGTGCTCTCTGTCACAACTAACTGAGGGGGAGTAAGAGACTCTCTCTCTCAGTCTCTCTCTCTCTCTCTCTCTCTCTCTCACACACAATCACTCTCCACGATTGACACGGCTTTGTCATTCCCATCCAATCTCCTTGACTTCCTAGTGACGGATGTCGCCAATTTCAATTAAATCCCCACGTGCCCCTGTCACCCCCCCCGCCTCCTCACCCTGTCACCTGGGTGACACCAGTCCCCAGACAGTCCCTAGGGGCGAAAATGTGTGTTTCTGTGTTGTCTGTGTGTTTCAGTCATGTCTGCGTCACATTTCAGACAATTTTATTTGCTAACTTAGCAGATTCTCTTGCCAGTGGCAACTTACTCCATGACACTTGCAATTTTACAGTCCTGACTAGGGGAAGCCATTACTATAATTGGTTTATTCCACATGGATGGTGGTGGGGTTTAGGGCATGACAGAGTCCCAACAGGGATTAGAACCCATGACCCATAGACCTGGAGGAGCTCTGTTCTCTATCCATTATCCATTATCCTCAGCTATCAAAGAGGAAGTCCTTGCTCACTCTCTTCAAATAGTGTGTGTGTGTGTGTGTGTGTGTGTGTGTGTGTGTGTGTGGTGTGTGAGAGAGAGAGAAAAGGATGTGACAGATGTGGTTTCACGCAGCGAAAGCTTTGTCACCTTGGACAAGCAGAGGAGTGATGGCAAAGTGCCGACTCCTATTTTGCCACGTCCTATAAGGGAAACATGGAGCAACGTCATGCCACACACACACAGAAGTTGTTGGTTTCAACACACAGTGGTGGCAGCAATGTTATTATATAATTCCAAATCAATACACTGTTTAATTGCTGTATAACTGATGCCTGTTAATACAGTACACTATCTTTAATCAATTGGTTTAGCAGTTTTCCGAACAGTTTTCCGAACAGCTGCACTGTATAGTTCACTGTCTGTGATGAATATTAATTCACAGTATGGATTGCTCTACAGTAGCTGCACGCTCACATCCATTGACTCATGGATGAATATTCATGTCATGCAGTTTGGTTGAGACAGACAGCAGGGATGGGATATAATTTAGGGCTGAGAGGGATGATGCTTCTCATGGCAACCAGCCATCCAGTCCTTCACCTTTCTGGGGGGCTTCTGTGGGGATGGGGGAGAGGGGTGAGAGGTGAGAGGGCGATGGAGGAAGAGGTGAGAGAGAGATGGAGGGAGAGGTGTGTGTGTGTGAGAGAGTGAGAGGGAGAGAGAGAGGTGAGTGAGAGAAAAAGGTAGGAATCGTGTGAGAGAAGAAATGTAGTGATAGGAAGAGAGAAAGGACGAGACAGGGATATGGACAGTAGAGAAGCAAGAAGTAACGAAAAGGAGGGAGTGATAGAAAGAGAGAGGGAGGAAGAGTAGTGAGTGAACTCAGGGTAGTCAGGGTGGTACTTCTGCTCTGTTTGTCCCAGTGTTCATCTGCAGCTGAGACTCATGGGAGAGGGAGTTAGTGTGGGACTGCCTCTAGGGCCAAACACACAGGGGCTCGCTCTATCACTGTCTGTCTGCATCACACACACACATATCCTGAGCTGCTCAGTAGGGTAAACGTAAACTGTGATAATCTCTTCTGAATATTTGCACTGCTCTCTCTCTCTCTCTCTCTCTCTCTCTCTCTCTCTCTCTCTCTCTCTCTCTCTCTCTCGCTCTCCATCTATTCCTCTCTCAGAGAAGCATCAGTCAGGGCTAGCTATGCGCTGAATAGGGAGGGGGGAGTATTTTTCATTAAAGTAGTTCGATGTGGAGCCTCGTGCTGCGCTGCCCTGAGGGTTCTCTCTCTCTCTCTCTCTCTCTCTCTCTCTCTCTCTCTCTCTCTCTCTATAGATAATATATATATTTCTCACTCTCTCCCGGTTAGCGAGCCAAGTTGGTCAGTGCAGCTATGTGAGCCAGGCTCTCCCCTGGTCACGCAGACCCAGACGTACACGTGCAACGCTACTGCCAGCCACACACACACAAGCCACAAATGAAATTGTAGCCACTACACACACACACACACTCCTCTCCCTCTCCAGCGTCCAGTAAGTATTGAGTGTTCTCTATGCTGACAAATCTGATTCGGTAATAATGCTAACCCACATACAAGAGATCAGGATGATTATCTATGCAGGGAACATTTACAGCTCACACACTAACACACTTTCTCTCTTTTCTGGCCTCTCTCTCACTTTCACACACACACACACAAACACAATTGTTTCAAGGACAAACTCAATCTTTTCAAGTGTTCTTGTGAAGCTACAGAGTGGGAGGAGAGTGTCGTTCAAGGTAAACCGGGCTTTCACACAGAGAGAGTTAACCAGTGTGATTGACAGGTGAAGAGACAATCTGAAACCTTTGAAAGGATATATTTGTTCCACGATGGGTATCCTTTGTTCTAATCTCAGGGGGATTCTAGCAATGGCTAATACAGCAAAAGCAATCACTGTCGCTGAGCAGACAATGATTGGCTAAGTGCAGGAAGAGAAGGCCTGTCTGGATGTCTTATCATTCAGTATCAAACAACATCTTGGCAGAGGCCTAGTTCTGTCCCGTATACACTACCTACATTTACTGTCCCATGATCACAGAAGTTGTACCAGAAATACTATCATTCTCTTATATGTACCTCAATGGTTACCACTTACTCAAAAAGCTCTGTAAGTCTGAAAACAAGAAGGTACTCCGATATTATATCATTGATATTCTAGGTATAGTTCTTTCCTATCGGCCCCCAGATGCCAGTTTGACTAACATCTTGTGTGATCTTTCATATACCGCCTGCCTCCTCCATCCTTTTATAAACGGGACACGAAGAGCAATCTGGCCCAGCCTTTTACAGGCTCACAGAAAAAAAGGCCACTCGATATCTGGAGTAGTGCCAGTCTGCCATGGACTGTCTGAGTCTACAGCAGGCAGGCAGATAGTAGTGCAGTCAGTCACTGTGGTTTACACTGACCCCCAGAGGACAATACTGGTACTGCACCATCATAATAGCGACATCCAAGGGCAGGGATCATCAACTAGATTCAGCCGTGGGCCGATTTGTTCTTGAAAGGATGGTCTTGGTGCCAGAACATAATTACAAATAATTTGTAGACTGAAACAGATATAATATTTGACTAATTTCAAAACTTTTTTGTATACGATCACGTGTTTCTCTAATGGGAATACTTGGGAACAGATTTTCTGGAGCTGATTTCCTTTTGTTTTTACAGTATTTTATGTAAAACAATGAAAATGCAAATGACAGTATATAGCACTGTGTGAGTTTCGGTGGTTGCCCTTTAGGCTCAGAGAAGAAAAGGTAGATTGTGTAGATTAATTTAATTTAATATGGTTCCAGACAGATAAAGAGATTCCTATACAGCATCTCAACCCTAGAGGGTTCTTCATCCTTACAGACTGCTGAAGTGGAAAAGACAGTAGAATATAGTCCTAAAATACTACTCAGCTCTAGGCGTTGAATATGTACATTTTTAATAGCCAAGTGATGTGCCGAATCCGTTTCTCCTGATCGCCTGAGGGGGTCTGAATGCTCTGTGTTCTCTCATTATGCCTGTCTCCCTGTCTCCAGGGTGATTTGTCACCACGGAGACTCTCAGCGTGGCAACAGCTGTTTGTAGAGCAGGGATGAGTTGATGAGGTTCAACAGACAGGATAATATTTATAGCTGCATCTGCATGGCAGGTACCTACAGTCAGGAAGAGAGCTGTGATGATGCCACTCGGAGGGCAAGGAGTGTTTGTGTGTGTGTGTGTGTGTGTGCATGTGTCTGTGTGTGTAACAGCAAGTATACCTTCATCATTTCATAATGGCCCATCCATATATTAAGTCTCTGTGTAAACATATGAACTTACTCTCACCCCATACTTATTCTCACTATGAAAGATGTAAAGATCAGCTATCAAGATAATGTGTCTTTATAGTTTATTCCCATGGACATCTCTTTTAGTAATCTCTCTTTGTAAAAGCAATGTTTCTAATCAGTGCACGAACTGGAGCAGGAAACTAGAGCAGAGTTCCATCAGAGGCTTAGGTACAGAGACAGGGACTTTGACCGGGGTAGAGTTGGCGTAAGGGTTTGGGTGAGGGTAGGGTGAGGCCCAAAGGTCGCTAGTCACTGACATGCTGCCACTGGGGTTTTCTCCTCTCTCTGTCATGCCTGTTTGTCTCGGTGAGTGGTCTTTGGGTGCATGTCCTAACTAGGCCGCGAGTAATGATGATTCAGACCACAACAACTGGGTTGGTACTCAGCTGTGGCCCAGCTGTAACTCAACCACATGAAATAGCACACCCTTTTATCAGACCTCTTGATTGTGTGGTAATCATTTTTTTGTTTTGTGGACTGTATCATTGTATTTGCAGTAAAGTAGGATATGTTCTTATGCTAATCTCTAGAAGGATGAGACAGCACATCTGATTTGCATTCTCTCTCTCTTCTTCTCCCTCACTCTTTTTCTCTCTCTCCTTCTCTCTCTCCCTCAGCGGTGATAGTACCAGACGGAGGTGGAGAGAAGGCCAGTCTGGGTGATGATCTAGGCAGTGACGAAGACCTGTATGAAGAGTTCCGCAGCTCCGGACATCGCTTTGGACACCCAGGGGGAGGTGGAGAACAACTGGCCATAAATGAGGTAGCCTTTTGTTTTGTGTCTCTATCTCTCTCTGTATGACAGTCTCTCTCTCTCTCTCTCTCTCTCTCTCTCTCTCTCTCTTCATCTCTCCCTCTACTCGCTGTCTGACTTGCTGCATTGGCTAAAAACCTCACCTGCAGCACTGCAGTACTCACTCAGTGTGTGTGTTTTTGCACGAGTATGTATAAGAGAGTAATTTGCTGAAATTCAGTTGTATCCATGGTTTGCAGTTGTGTTAGGGTTTGTGCTAGTGTTGGTGCTAGTGTTGGTGCTAGTGTTGGTGCTAATGTTGTGCAAGGGTCAAACCTGGAATCCTTAGTTGTTACATCCATTTTTGGACTTATAAATTAATGATATACATATACCCACTGATTCTTTAAGAATATGACTTATAAATGCCCGATGAGCTTAGTTCAACTGTCGTACCCCATCAGAACCAAAAATACAAGCTTGTTTTACTCCGATTTTATAAAGAATGTAAACAAACACTGTATATCCTCAAAACATGGTTTAAACTAATTGTGATATCATGGATGGTCAGTGAGAGTGGTTACATTTCCCCAGGCCTGTCACTTAGCTTTTTACCCCAAATAAAGTGGGGCTACCGCTTTTGTTATTGTTTCAATTAAGGATTCTATCTTTAAGAATAGGATTTTGGGTGTGATAAAGACATGGCCCACCTCTGATTGGTCAGGTACACCCTCCAAGCCGTGCCCCCTTCCTGGTTGTCACGCAGAATTATTGTGATGTATTAGGACACACCTGGTGAGGAAACAATTACCTCAGCTTTGACAATTACCTTAACGTTTAGAGGCGGGGGACAGGGGCAGAAAAGGTTCAAATTGGCACCTTGAGGGACAAAGCTGAAATTATTTATTGTTGTGGTTAAAACACTGTGAATTCCTCCACGCCTTTCTACTGGCTGAGGAGCAGAATACGAATGAACCTGGAAGATGGAATATAGTCCAGGCACGCACACACACACACACATTCATACAAGCACATGCACACACAAATTAACACACATACGCACGCACACGGACGTGCACACACACACACACCCCACAGGTATTACACGATGTGTTAGAAACATTCATTCAGTAGTCAACATGGATGGAGATAGAAAGGTATGATGAGGAATGGGTGATGAAAATGGCCTCTGTGGCAGGAGAGAGAGGAGAGAGTGGCTGTAAACACAGGAGAGAGCAGGGAATGCTGGGTTAGTGCCTTGTTGCTGTGGTTACCCGTGTGTATGACACCATAGAAATACGATCTCTAGAACAGCTCAGGATAAGGGCCAGTTTCCCACACACAGATTAAGACTATGAGAACCTCCATGGAAATAGCTTTATAGTCCAGGATTAAAATGAATCTGTGTCTGGAGTATAATGTTCAGAGATACAGTGAGGGAAAAAAGTATTTGATCCCCTGCTGATTTTGTACGTTTGCCCACTGACAAAGACATGATCAGTCTATACTTTTAATGGTAGGTTTATTTGAACAGTGAGAGACAGAATAACAAAAAAATCCAGAAAAACGCATGTCAAAAATGTTATAAATTGATTTGCATTTTAATGAGGGAAATAAGTATTTGACCCCCTCTGCAAAACATGACTTAGTACTTGGTGGCAAAACCCTTGTTGGCAATCACAGAGGTCAGACGTTTCTTGTAGTTGGCCACCAGGTTTGCACACATCTCAGGAGGGATTTTGTCCCACTCGTCTTTGCAGATCTTCTCCAAGTCATTAAGGTTTCGAGGCTGACGTTTGGCAACTCAAACCTTCAGCTCCCTCCACAGATTTTCTATGGGATTAAGGTCTGGAGACTGGCTGGCCACTCCAGGACCTTAATGTGCTTCTTCTTGAGCCACTCCTTTGTTGCATTGGCTGTGTGTTTTGGGTCATTGTCATGCTGGAACACCCATCCACGACCCATTTTCAATGCCCTGGCTGAGGGAAGGAGGTTCTCACCCAAGATTTGACGGTACATGGCCCTGTCCATCGTCCCTTTGATGCGGTGAAGTTGTCCTGTCCCCTTAGCAGAAAAACACCCCCAAAGCATAATGTTTCCACCTCCATGTTTGACGGTGGGGATGGTGTTCTTGGGGTCATAGGCAGCATTCCTCCTCCTCCAAACACGGCGAGTTGAGTTGATGCCAAAGAGCTCGATTTTGGTCTCATCTGACCACAACACTTTCACCCAGTTCTCCTCTGAATCATTCAGTTGTCATTGGCAAACTTCAGACGGCCCTGTATATGTGCTTTCTTGAGCAGGGGGACCTTGCGGGCGCTGCAGGATTTCAGTCCTTCACGGCGTAGTGTGTTACCAATTGTTTTCTTGGTGACTATGGTCCCAGCTGCCTTGAGATCATTGACAAGATCTTGCCGTGTAGTTCTGGGCTGATTCCTCACCGTTCTCATGATCATTGCAACTCCACGAGGTGAGATCTTGCATGGAGCCCCAGGCCGAGGGAGATTGACAGTTATTTTGTGTTTCTTCCATTTGCGAATAATCGCACCAACTGTTGTCACCTTCTCACCAAGCTGCTTGGCGATGGTCTTGTGGCCCATTCCAGCCTTGTATAGGTCTACAATCTTGTCCCTGACATCCTTGGAGAGCTCTTTGGTCTTGGCCATGGTGGAGAGTTTGGAATCTGATTGATTGATTGCTTCTGTGGACAGGTGTCTTTTATACAGGTAACAAGCTGCGATTAGGAGCACTCCCTTTAAGAGTGTGCTCCTAATCTCAGCTCGTTACCTGTATAAAAGTCACCTGGGAGCCAGAAATCTTTCTGATTGAGAGGGGGTCAAATACGTATTTCCCTCATTAAAATGCAAATCAATTTATATAATTTTTGACATGCAATTTTCTGGATATTTTTGTTGTTATTCTGTCTCTCATTGTTCAAATAAACCTACCATTAAAATTATAGACTGATCATTTCTTTGTCATTGGGAAAACGTACAAAATCAGCAGGGGATCAAATACTTTTTTCCCTAACTGTATGTGCACGTTAATGTATAATTTATCATCATGTTGGAAGGTCTGCTCCACACATTTTCAGGTTGGATGGAGAACTATGTCAGTTGTCTAGACCAGGGATGGGAAAATTTGATGGGGGTGGGTGCGACAAATCAAAACTCATCACGAGGGGCCGCAGTTGCTCACGGGTCTGCGTACCCACATCCACCCCCCCATGTTGCAGTTTGAAAAGCACGTTTTCTGCAATTCTACACATTTTGCCAGAGGGTGGAGAGAAATGTTTGCAGTTTTTTTATATGATATCTGAGTGATCAAAATCTAATCCAATTGTATTTGTCACATGCGCCGAATACAACTGGTTTAGACTTTACAGTGAAATGCTTGCATACGAGCTCTTCCCAACAATGCAGAGTAAAAATAAGAAAAATAGTAACACAAAAGGAATAAAATAAAATACACAAGAATGGAGCTATATACAGGGAGTACCAGTAACAGATCAGTATGCAGCAGTACAAGGTATTTGAGGTAGATACTGTGTGTACATAAAGGGTAAAGTGACTAGGTATCAGGATAGATAATAATAAGAGTAAAATAAAGAACAGAGTAGCAGCAGCAAATTATAAGTGTAAAAGTATGTGTGTGTAATGTCAACAGTGCCTTCAGAAAGTATTCACACCCCTTGACTTTTTCACATTTTTGTTGTGTTACAGCCTGCATTTAAAATGGATTACATTTAGATTTTTTTCACTGGCCTACACACACAATACCCCATAATGTCAAAGTGGAAATATGTTTTTAGAAATGTTTACAAATTAATTAAAAATGAAAAGCTGAAATGTATTAAGTCAATAAGTATTCAACTCCTTTGTTATGGCAAGCCTAAATAAGTTCACGAGGTAACATTCCCTTAACAAGTCAAATAATAAGTTGTATGGACTCACTGTGTGCAATAATAGTGTTTAACATGATTTTTAGATGACTACCTCATCTCCGTACCCCACACACACAATTATCTGTAAGCCTAGCAGTGAATTTCAAACACAGATTAAACCACAAAGACCAGAGAGGTTTTCCAATGCCTCGCAAAGAAGGCACCTATTGGTAGATAAAAGCAGACATTGAATATCCCTTTGAGCATGGTGAAGTTATTAATTACGCTTTGGATGGTGTATCAATACACCCAGTCACTTCAAAGATACAGGTGTCCTTCCTAACTCAGTTGCCGGAGAGGAAGGAAACCACTCAGGGATTTCACCATGAGGCCAATGGTGACCTTAAAACAGTTAGAGTTTAATGGCTGTGAGAAAACTGAGGATGGATCAACAACATTGTAGTTACTCCACGATACTAACCTAATTGACAGAGTGAAAAGAAGGAAGCCTGTACAGAATAAAAAATATTCCAAAACATTCATCCTGTTTGCAACAAGGCACTAAAGTAATACTGCAAAAAATGTGGCAAAGCAATTTACTTTATGTCCTGAATACAAAGTGTAATGTTTGGGGCAAATCCAATACAACACATTACTGAGTGGTAGCTGCATCATGTCATGGGTGTGCTTGTAATCGTTAAGGACGGGGGAGTTTTTCAGGATAAAAAAGAAACGGAATGGAGCTAAGCACAGGCAAAATCCTTGAAGAAAACCTGGTTCAGTCTGCTTTCCACCAGACACTGGGAGATGAATTCACCTTTCAGCAGGACAATAATCTAAAACACAAGGCCAAATCTTCACTGGAGTTGCTTACCAAGAAGACGGTGAATGTTCCTGAGTGGCTTAGTTACAGTTTTGACTTAAATCTACTTGAATATCTATGGCAAGACATAAAAATGGTTGTTTAGCAATGATCAACAACCAATTTGTCAGAGCTTGTAGAATTTTGAAAAGAATAATGGGTAAATGTTGAACAATCCAGGTGTGGAAAGCCCTTCGAGACTTACCCAGAAAGACTCACAGCTGTAATCGCTGCCAAAGGTGCTTCTACAAAGTATTGACTCAGGGGTGTGAATACTTATGTAAATGAGATATTTATGTATTTCATGTTCAATACATTTGCGAAGATTTCTAAAAACATGTTTTCACTTTGATATTATGGGGTATAGTGTGTAGATGGGTAAGAGAAAAAAAATATTTAATCCATTTTGAATTCAGGCTGTAACACAACAAAATGTGGAATAAGTCAAACGGTATGACTACTTTCTGAAGGCACTGTATGTACAGTGCCTTGCAAAAGTATTCATCCCCCTTGGCGTTTTTCCTATTTTGTTGCATTACAACCTGTAATTTAAATGGATTTTTATTTGGATTTCATGTAATGGACATACACAAAATGAAAGTAATAACTTGTTTCAAAACATTCGAAAAAATAAATAACAGAAAAGTGGACATACACAAAATAGTCCAAATTGGTGAAGTGAAATGAAAAAAATAACTTGTTTGAAAAAAATGTATAACGGAAAAGTGGTGCGTGCGTATGTATTCACCCCCTTTGCTATGAAGCCCCTAAATAAGATCTGGTGCAATCAATTACCTTCAGAAGTCACATAATTAGTTAAATAAAGTCCACCTGTGTGCAATCTGTGTCACATGATCTGTCACATGATCTCAGTATATATACACCTGTTCTGAAAGGCCCCAGAGTCTGCAACACCACTAAGCAAGGGGCACCACCAAGCAAGCAGCACCATGAAGACCAAGGAGCTCTCCAAACAGGTCAGGGACAAAGTTGTGGAGAAATACAGATCAGGGTTGGGTTATAAAAAAAATATCAGAAACTTTGAACATCCCACGGAGCACCATTAAATCCATTATTAAAAAAATGGAAAGAATATGGCACCACAACAAACCTGCCAAGAGAGGGCCGCCCACCAAAACTCAAGGACCAGGCAAGGAGGGCATTAATCAGAGAGGCAACAAAGAGACCAAAGATAACCCTGAAGGAGCTGCAAAGCTCCACAGCGGAGATTGGAGTATCTGTCCATAGGACCACTTTAAGCCGTACACTCCACAGAGCTGGGCTTTACAGAAGAGTGGCCAGAAAAAAAAGGCATTGCTTAAAGAAAGGCACTCTTGAGACAGATGAGACTAAAATTTAGCTTTTTGGCCATCAAGGGAAACGCTATGTCTGGTGCAAACCCAACACCTCTCATCACCCCGAGAACACCATCCCCACGGTGAAGCATGGTGGTGGCAGCATCATGCTGTGGGGATGTTTTTCATCAGCAGGGACTGGGAAACTAGTCAGAATTGAAGGAATGATGGATGGCGCTAAATGCAGGGAAATTCTTGAGGGAAACCTGTTTCAGTCTTCCAGAGATTTGAGACTGGGACGGAGGTTCACCTTTCAGTAGGACAATGACCCTAAGCATACTGCTAAAGCAACACTCGAGTGGTTTAAGGGGAAGCATTTAAATGTCTTTGAATGGCCTAGTCAAAGCCCAGACCTCAATCTAATTGAGAATCTGTGGTATGACTTAAAGATTGCTGTACACCAGCAGAACCCATCCAACTTGAAGGAGCTGGAGCAGTTTTGCCTTAAAGAATGGGCAATAATCCCAGTGGCTAGATGTGCCAAGGTTATAGAGACATACCCCAAGAGACTTGCAGCTGTAATTGCTGCAAAAGCTGGCTCTACAAAGTATTGACTTTGGGGGGGTGAATAGTTATGCACGCTCAAGTTTTCTGTTCTTTTGTCTTATTTCATGTTTGTTTCACAAAATATATTTTGCATCTTCAAAGTGGTAGGCATGTTGTGTAAATCAAATGATACAAACTATTCTATTTTAATTCCAGGTTGTAAGGCAACAAAATAGGAAAAATGCCAAGGGGGGTGAATACTTTCGCAAGCCACTGTATTACAGGTCTTCACGGGTCCAAAATGTTGGACCAGTTCCGAAATGGATCTGTTGGGGCGGTATCCGAATTAGAGTGGGTCTAGGGTGTCTGGGATGATTGTGTTGATGTGTGTCATGACCAGCCTTTCAAAACACTTTATAATTACAGATGTGAGTGCTACAGGGCGATAGTCATTTGGTCCGTTTGAAACATGTTGGGATTACAGACTGGGACAAGGATAGATTGAAATTGTCTGTGAAGACACCTGCCAGCAGGTCAGCGCATTCTTTATGAACGTGCCCTGGTATTCCGTCTGGCCTGATCGCTTTGTGATTGTTAACCTGTAAACGTTTTGCTCACATTGGCCATGGAGAGCGAGATCACACATTAATTGTTGCAGTTGCAGTTTCCAACAGGGTCAATATTCTACATAAACGCATAAAACGTGGTAATTAACTACAATGACCATAATCCATTGCTCATCTACTTGTCCGGTCTGTGTTTCTTTTACGCCTGCTATGGAAGAGAGAGAAGATTGCGCTATCTTGAGGGGATATAGAGAGCAGCTGTTGCTTCGTGAGGTATCTCTACCTGAAAATACATAATCAAAGAGATTGATAGTTGGTATTCAGCAGTCATAAAAGTATGCCTTATTTACTTTGAAGAACTACAAAATAGTGATTTCTCAGATAGCATAGGCAGCAGCTCTATAAAGATGAGATGATGACTTGAAATGAAATAATAAAGTCATCATATAAAACAAATAGAATATACACAGCAACTAAAATATTTTATTAAAGTAATGTGAATAAATTATGGTTAATAAGTGATAAGCAGTAATGGGCAGTCACTACCATCATGGGACTTTTATTAATTGTTTTATTCTGTGTTGTTACAGCATTCAACCCACATATTGCATTTAATGTTAAAAAATATATAATAATCAAAACCGAAATCAAAAAACATAATTATTGTTTTTATAATCGAACCGAAACCAAACCGACCTCAAAAAGCACTAATCGCTCAGCACTAATTTAGCAATCTAAAAAATGTTAGCTGACATGGGCTTATTGACTGACATAACAAGAGAAAAACTGCTGATGCACCAAATTTCGAAATTGCATCTTGTATATTCTACTATTCTAACTCGCAACAGTAAGTTGAGACCCTGATTGAGTTCCAAAAATAAATAAAAATAAAAGGCCTTCCCTGTAGTAGATTGTCTAAATTAGAGTCGGAGTGAGGTGGCCTTGCTCATCATATTCTGTTTGGTTGAGTGGATACGGGTGGCTGCAGTAAATACTGTAGGTCTGTTTGGCTACACCTGGGTATCCAGGTCAGAGAGAGCTAGAGAGAGAGAGAGAGAGAGAGAGAGAGAGAGAGAGCGAGAGAGAGAGAGAATAAAGAGAAAGGGGGAGGGGAGAGAGAGAGAGAGGTGGAGAATCCAATAATTTCATCAGGTCAGTGATTGTGTGTTCATTAATTGGCCAAAATAGCAGTATGATAATCCTGTATAATAATCTGATCCTTTAATCCCGTTCTCTCCTGTTTTAATCAGACTGATTAAGTCTGTGAGTGACGGGGGCCAGCCGTCAGCTGATGAGGCTAATAAATTCTAGGCGCGCGTGCACACACACAGCCAACATACCCCCTCCCTTCCCTCACACACAGTCTATTATTCTGCATCCTCCTGCTCCCTCCTTTCCCTCCTCCCTCTCCCCATCCCCCACCCTCCCTGGGGTTGCTAAGGCCCTCCTCATCCACTCTGGTATCCAGGATACGGAGACACACTCAGCCGCCTGATTGGCTGCTCACGGTAGGAAGGTTAAAAAAAGGAAAGAAAGGAAAAAAAACTGCGATCCAGGGAGTTGGATGGATGGCCGTGTTAGTGCAGCTTCAGGCAGACCCCAGCACCATTTTAGCTTCAGAGTACACTTAAAAGGGAGCGCAAGAGAGGGAGGGAGAGAGAGAAAGAGAGAGGGAGATAAAGGGAAAAGAGCTGCCATGTTAGAGGAGCACAAATAGCTGTGTGGACGTAACCCAGATACGGGACGAGGAACGACAGAAGAGGACAGAGGACAAGAAAAACTAAAGGAGGTGGAGGGAAAATGAGGAATGTATTAAGAAAGATGCAGCATCATCTCTACCTCACATCCTGACAAGACGAAGAAATAGTGAAGACGGAGAGAGGAAGAGAGAGAGAGAGAAAGAGCGAGGACGTGGAAAACAGGGAGGGAGAGAGAAGAGGGGAGTGCTCAGACACAGGCGGCAAGGCGGCGCGGTGAAGCAGAACGAGGGGAGCCTGGCGGAGAGAAGAGGAAGAGAGAGGCGGAGGACCGGCCGGCTGGGTAGTGAAGGAGGAGAAGAAGAGGGGGAGCGAGACGGACAGGGGGGGAGGGGTGAGGGCCCTGCCGGGGCCTACGTGATGGCTCGCGGCGGTGGCGCTCACCGCGCCCGGCAGCGTTTGGGCTACCTCAACACCTTGCTGCGCTGCAACCTGCACCCAGAGACTCAAAAGGTGGTGGTCTTCATGATCATGATGCTGCTCGTCATCATCAACGTAGTGCTCATGTTCCTCCTGGCCTTCTAGTTGAGAGACACACACACACACCGACGTCATACACACACACACACACACGCACGCCGCATATCGTCGATCAAGGAAAACGGAGAGGAGGAAGGAGGAAGAGAGGAGGAGGAGAGAGGGAGGATTTCCTGGTGGAGCGTTGGGGGTACAGCTGTGGATGGGAGTCCAGGATAAGAGGAAGAGACCACAGGTAAAGCCGAGCGATGGATGTGCTGGGTAGAGGATAGGACCACTATGCTGCTGCTTTCCCCAGAGTGTGTGGGACGGGTTAGCTAGCTTGCACCATGGGGGATGTTGACAAACCATGGACGGCAGCAAATATTCTGTGTTGTACATTTTGTACATTTTTGGTCCGTAGTTAGGTGTTTTTCTATGCCTGTGTTGTGAATGTGGGAGAAGAGGAACAGGTTGTGTTTGTTACTTGTTTGTGTTGTTTATGTGTATGAACATAATCCATTTCTATATGTTGTTGGGTCTATTCTTAACAATATGGTGTTGTATGTTAAGAATATGTGAGTTATTGCTTGAATGATAATTGGTAATGTGTGAATTTACAGAATGTGTTGTGTATAGGCTACTGTTTAGCACCAGCTGTGTTGCAACATCAGGGCTCTATGAGATATATGTAGGTTCCAATGTTTAACCCATATATCATCGTCATATAGTGGAAGTAAGCATGTTGATGATCCATGAGGTTGGGTCAGGTGTGTGTTTACCGCTCGGCTGCTCTCACTAGGGTTCAGCTGCACAGAGCGAGGGGGATCAGCTGTGTGTGTGTGTGTTTCTTAGGGAAGGGGATCATGTGTGCCCTGGTTAGGTGTGTGTGTGTGTGTGTGTGGAGCATTAGGGGCTTGGAGCGTTGCCATGAGGGGTGACGAAGCAGCTCAGGACACAGAGAGGCTGTTTTGAAACTGAGGCTGGAGAAGTGCACTGTTTACATCCACCGCCTGGCAGAGATACACTCACATTACAGTGTGTTTTTATGTTTGGATTCTCCCTCTATGTTCCCCCTCTATACAAACTCATATTGATGTACCAGTACAGCTAATACTACACTATTTATGTCTTCAACCTGGTTTCTACTCTCTGTGAAATGAGATATTCTGGTGTTTTGTTGTATAATGATGGCAGGATCAGAAGAGAATAAAAAAGCAGAGGAGAGAAGAGGCGAGATGGAGTGGGTGTGTTGCCTAGCAACAGGCCCAAAGACCTCCTCGCCATGACGATGGATCGATGGCAGGACAGACATAGAAATAGACACTTAGTAGATCACCCTAACCAACAGAATAGACATAGAAATAGAAACATAGATTACCCTAGCCCCATAGAACCGACATAGAAATATACATTTAGTAGATCACCCTAACCAACAGAATAGACATAGAAATAGAAACATAGATTACCCTAGCCCCCATAGAACCGACATAGAAATAGACACATAGATCGTATTCTGGTATCATTTAGCCTATGCTTGACATTATGAAGGCCTAACATAAATATAGGAGCCTGCACTTGAGGAGTTACATTACAGTTAGTTAGATATTTGTGGCTTTTTTAGCAATAATACAATAATGGCCAGCATCCTGTCCAGAGTGTTGTACTTGCTCATGCAATAGAAACAGGAGATAGGCTGCTGCCCTATGGGCCATTCTGGCTTGGATAAGGCTTACTACTACTATGAAAGAATGAACAACACAAATGCCCCTCTGACGCCAGCATGATGTTGACGCAGTAATGTGTGTATGTGGCAGTGTGAAATACGAGCACTGCAGTACATTTATAAGTAACGCAGGCTTTTTAGCTCTCTCTCTCTCTCGCTTTCTCGATCTCTCTCTCTCTCTCTCTCTCTCTCTCTCTCTCTCTCTCTCTCTCTCTCCCTCTCTATCTCTCCCTCTCTCTCTTTCTCTCTCTCTCCCTCTCTATCTCTCCCTCTCTCTCTCTCTCTCTCTCTCCATCTCTATCTCTCCCTCTCTCTCTCCCTCTCTATCTCTCCCTCTCTCTCTCTCTCTCTCTCTCTCTCTCTCTCTCTCTCTCTCTCTACCTCTCTCTCTATATACCTCTCTCTCTCTCTACCTCTCTCTCTCTCTACCTCTCTCTCTTATCTCCACATTGATCTCTGTCAAGCCCCTCTCAGACACAGTGACTTGGCTCAGCAGAGCAATCAATTCTTTAGGACCTGACTCACTTAGCTTATCTAGGGCTGTAGCAGCAATATTAGTATGTTGTGTCTGTCCTAAAATGTAGCTTACAGAGTAGAAACATTGTTGTTGTCATCATTTCTGGGTTGAAACAACATTGTGTACACCTTGTGTTGTAAATGTAAAGTCATCCATTGTATGATGAATTGTATTCTATAGCTTGTTTGTGTCATGTCTTAAAGTCACGTGTTCTAGTTGAGTGATACTGTACAGCCCTACTACCTTATAAATCATGCATGTCTCTACTCTCTCTATCAGCCACTCTGTCTTCCAGTAATGTTATTTATAAACTGGCCTCACCTTGTTTTACAAAGTCATCCATGTTGAATGAAGAACGGCCACAGTTTTTCTGGACCACCTTACCAGAAAAACCTCCAGGGCCCCTAGTTAGCCCATAACTAGAGTTTTCCCTGGTCAGGAATAAAAATGTGGGCCTTAGTAAAGTATTTCAAGCTTGTTCACCTTGTATTACAAATGTTGTCCATTTTTGATTATGTCACTGTGAAATCCTCCCATACTGACCTGTGTTGACCCCTGTCTGTCCCCTCCCCAGCTGATCAGTGATGGCAGCTGTGTGTACGCCGAGGCCCTGTGGGACCATGTCACCATGGACGACCAGGAGCTGGGCTTCAAGGCGGGGGACGTCATCGAGGTAGTGGATGCCACCAACAAGGAGTGGTGGTGGGGACGCATCCTGGACAGTGAGGGCTGGTTCCCAGCTAGCTTTGTTCGGGTAAGAAACTAACTCTCCATATCTCCTCTCTCTCTTCTTCTGTCTCTTTCTCTCTCTCTTTTTCTCTCTCCATCTCTCTGGGAAACTGAAGACAACAGAAATGAACTACTCTTTCTCTTGCCTATCTTTGATATCTATTTTTGCTGCTATAGGGTTGGAAGGGGTGCTAGAGCTGTTGTCAGCTATTTGGGGCAACTGTGAAGCATTAGCTCATTTTAAAATACAAAGATGTTTTTCTTTTTTTAATGCTGACATATTTCCTTACTTGCTAAATGAATGTTTGTACATTTTCTCAGTTGATCCACATAGGTAGCCTAACTGAAAAATAAGACAGTATAAGAAATGTTTGTAGCATCTAAACTTTAGTGATCTGTTAGTGAGGGTATTCTATAACAATGACCCTTTCTCCTTGGTCCCTGTAGTTGCGTGTGAACCAGGATGAGCCCATGGAGGAGTACCTAGCCCAGCTGGAGGAGGCTGGTGCTGGGGAAGAGGACCGGCCAGGGGTGGGTCTGATCCTGGGACCAGGCCTGCCATGTAAGGACCAGATGAGGACTAACGTTATCAATGAAATCATGAGTACAGAGAGAGACTACATCAAACACCTCAAAGACATCTGTGAGGTCAGTAAAGTTCTGTTCAGACAACAACACTGTCTGTCTGTAGACCCTTTCCTTTGATACAGGCCATTATAGGACTTATAACCCATTTGCATCAAAAACACCCAGAAGAATCTGGTTATTTCTGGTAATTCTTAACATGTAAAATCAGATATAATTCTGTTCCACATGTGGTAACATGAGTCTACTGTTCCTCTCTCAGGGTTACATCAAGCAGTGCCGTAAGAGGATAGACATGTTCACAGAGGAGCAGCTGCGGTGTATCTTCGGCAACATCGAAGACATCTACCGCTTCCAGAAGAAGTTACTGAAAGGTCTGGAGAAGAAGTTCAACAAGGAGCAGCCGCACCTCAGCGAGATCGGATCCTGCTTCCTCGAACACGTGAGTATTGTACAGCACACAACCCACTGTGACTCTTCACCTGACTTCTGTCATATGGCCTGCATAATGCTACATAATGCTATCATAAACATGACATAACATGACGTAATAGGGGAAATGAAGTCTGCTTAATAGATAATTACTCTATTATTATGCACTTTTTGTTGGAGATTCAAGTCAAGCAACCTCTCTAGAGCCCAAACATTCATGTAACATTCCAGCAACCATCAATTTCGCCATTTTAAACCACCATTTTAAACCACTATTTCAAACCGCCATTTCAAACTGCCATGTTAACATTTCCTGTCTCCTCCTCAGCAAACAGACTTCCAGATCTACTCGGAGTACTGTAACAATCACCCAAACGCCTGTGTGCAGTTGTCCAGACTGATGAAGACCAACAAGTATGTGTTCTTCTTCGAGGCCTGTCGTCTGCTCCAGAAGATGATTGACATCTCGCTGGATGGGTTCCTGCTCACGCCCGTCCAGAAGATCTGCAAGTACCCTCTGCAGCTGGCCGAGCTACTGAAATACACCAACCCCCAGCATAGGTAAACACACACACGTGTACTATGCACACACACAAGGAGCTGCACGTATTCCTTCTTATCTGCAAACTTAACTCTCTCTGAAATTGCTGAAATGTCTTTTAAAAATCTGACACTGATAGCATATTAGTTGT
Organism: Coregonus clupeaformis; assembly: GCF_020615455.1. NCBI lineage: Eukaryota > Metazoa > Chordata > Actinopteri > Salmoniformes > Salmonidae > Coregonus > Coregonus clupeaformis. Next base: position 44,258,893 of record NC_059225.1, read on the forward strand.
ATTTAGTTTTTAAGTCAAAAGCTATTATAAGTCTATCATTAGCCAATAACAATCATGTAAGGCAGAGAGGGCCTGATGTGTTGGTCTGTTCTGGGCCACCCAGGGACTATAAGGACGTGGAGGCTGCCTTGAACGCCATGAAGAACGTGGCCAGGCTGATCAATGAGAGGAAGCGGCGCTTGGAGAACATAGACAAGATCGCCCAATGGCAGAGCTCCATAGAGGACTGGGAGGTGAGTAACAGTGCATCATGGGTCATGGAACAGAATCCATGACTAAGGCCAGGAGGTTTTCCTGACCAAGTGACTTGATCTGAAAGAAACGCCTGATGTCATGTTGCCAGGACAAACACATGGCTCTAGATATACAATACAACTTTGTTGGCTGAACAATCTCTGTCTGTCATATGTCTGCAGGCTCTAACAAATGTTTATTGTGTGTTTGAACATCCTCAGGGAGAAGACATCCTCAGTATGAGTTCAGATCTGATCTTTTCTGGAGAGCTGACGAAGATCTCCCAGCCTCAGGCCAAGAGCCAGCAGCGCATGTTCTTCCTCTTCGACCACCAGATGGTCTACTGCAAAAAGGTGAGCAGCACTGTTAAAAACGATTGTAATGTGGTCATGAAGCTAGTTAGGGTTAGGGTTGAGGCTACGGTTGTGATTGAATCGGAATGTGGACATTAAAAGCTAGGGTTACGGTTAGTTTCCAGGTAGAACGCTTTTGGGTTCCATGTAGAACCGTCTGTGTTAAAGATTTTACATGGAACCTCAAAAAGTTATACCCGGAACCAAAAAGGGTTCTTCAAAGGGTTCTCCTATGGGGACAGCCGAATAACCCTTTTAGGTTCTAGATAGAGTGTAGGGTTAAGGTTAGGAAGTGGGTTAGTACCAGTTCTCTCCCCCCCTATAGGACCAGGGTTAGGGTTAGTAACAGTAGTATATAACAGTATTATCACGTATCCCTATGGTTCTTTCAGGACCTCCTGCGCAGGGACATGCTGTACTATAAGGGTCGCATGGACATGGACCTGATGGAGGTGGTGGATGTGGAGGACGGTAAGGAGAAGGACTTCAACGTGTCAGTGAAGAACGCTCTGAAGCTGCGCTCGCTGGCGGGGGATGAGGTCCACCTGCTGTGTGCCAAGAAGCCTGAGCAGAAACAACGCTGGCTCCGAGCCTTCCAGGACGAGAGGACGCAGGTGCAGCATGACCTCGAAACAGGTGAAACAGTTATCCGTCTCTCTATCTGACATGTCATCATTGTGCGCCACAGTTTGAAAAAGGACCCATTCTTACTTAGCTAAAGCAACTCAGCCATGCAGAATGAGTAGAAACACTGATAGGATACTAGGATACTATAATGAACTGCTGACCTGTAGTATTACTAGTCAGCTGTATGAAGCCACTGGGTGTGTTTCCTTTCCTATTAGTAAAACATGAGCTGTGTCCTCCTGTCTCTCTCTGCCCCAGACTACTGCTGCATTAATAGTTTGCGATAAACGTTTCTGACAGTGGCTCCGGTCAGAGAATCAGGAAAGAGAAGGGTATGTGTAATAGGTAGCAGCTAATGGATCAGAATGTCATTAATCCCTCAGATAAAAGGACCCATAAATCAATTTTAGCTGCCCCCTTCGCTTCTCTGCCATAGTCTCTGGGTTTTATCTGGGCTGTAACAGAGCATGCGGATATTACCGAAACTTCATCCAACAATCTGGCCTTCTGTTATTCTGTTCCCTCTGAAAAGCTGGGTATTGATGGGTGGCACTGGCAGAATGAATCTGTGATATCCACATTGACCTGTGACCTATGTGGTTTCCTCCTCCAGGATTCTCCATCACTGAGGTCCAGAAGAAACAGGCCATGCTGAACGCCTGCAAAAGCCATCCAGCTGGGAAGCCCAAAGGTATGTCTGGGTAATGTAGTCCTTAGGGGGTTAGACTGAATATGGGTGCATGGCAGGAAAACTCAATTTCCTTGGCTGTGTGGATGGGTAATGAATTAATTGTTGTGCGTGTTTTTTTTTGTTTGTTTTTTTAAGATTACATGTTTGGCAATATTTATACAAATGTTGTTTATCATGTGTGCTTAATATTCATAAAAAACACTTTAGATTAAAATGCACTCGTAATCACCCCCCCATTCTGCCTATCTACATTTATAACCCCTAGTCTCTTCTCACAGCCTTAACATTAACATGTCAAACATTTAGTAGCTGATTTGATTCTGGGTGCCATGATTACTAACCCCTCTCTGTTCTCCTCTCCTCCAGCAGTGACCCGGCCCTACTATGACTTCCTGCTGCGTCAGAAGCACCCGTCTCTGCCCAGCACCGTACCCCAGCAGCAGGTCTTCATGCTGGCTGAGCCTAAACGCAAGGCAACCACCTTCTGGCAAAACATCGGCAGACTGACACCTTTCAAGAAGTGAAACGCCGGCGAGGAGAGGCGGTTTAGAGGAGAAGGCTAATGCCTGAACTGACTTTTTTATCCTCTATTTTTCTTTGTTATACATAATGTTATCCTAATTCATATTCTGATTATTGTGAAAGATGAACATGATTATGACGATGATGATATTTTTTCTTTGAGAAAGCACTTTATAGGTTGGTTACAATCAGACTTGGGAATGGTTCTCCCGGACATTGTGTATACGTTGGGAGAATGTTACTAGGACTATTATACCTGCTACTGCTACTACAACTTCAACCAAGCACCGATTGGTACTAATATTACTACTGCTGTGTGATCATGTGACTGCCAATGAGGCTCCTCTTTTTTGAAAGACGTTGACTGACGCAACTAAATGATTTTTTCCCAGTGTTTTTGTTTTGTTTCGACAAATGCCAACTGTTCACAGTGCCAGATCAATTTTGCTTTTGTATTTAAGTTTGTGCTGTGTATGTTATTGAAAAAAAAGGTGAAAAAGGGGGATAAAGTTTATTGTACTTCTCTTTGTGCAAAGATGTTTTCCTGGTTTATTTTGAGCATTTCATAACAGTTGATACTTAAGGGTTTGGGTGTGGTGGGGTCTTAATGTTTGTGGAAACAAACAATCTGAGATGTTTGTTGGTACCCAAATTCGATGGTACCCAAATTCGATACTCAATTCTTCACAAATCTATCACACACACACACACACACCTGACCTTTGACATTAGCCTTACCCTGTGCGTATGAGTAATTAACCTCTTTATGGAAGTGCCATCTGAAGTGTGTCCTGGATGCTTTGAAATAGTATGTTTTACCTTTATCAACCCCTGCATTTACATTCATTTAGCAACATTTTCAAATTCAAGATGTATTCTCCTACTGTGGCAAAATGAGGCTAGATTGAAATGGTACAACTGCACTTTTGTCCCCCTGGTAAGTGCAATGCCACAATACCACATTATTTCATATAATCTGGACATTTAACAGAATTTAAATATTGAATATTGAAACTATAATGTCTTATTTTTCTAGCCTGGTCCCAAGTCTGTTGGTGCTTTTGCCAACTCCATTGCTGTCATTGTCAAGCCAAACATCTTTCGCATGACAGTTCCACAAGGAAACAGAAACAGACTGGTATCCGGGCTACTTCTTTTCCATACAAGTTAAAACCCAGTGACAGGGTGGATCACCTCCTGAGAGTTCTACCCATTTCCTCCATGTCCCCAGAGGCTTCATCAGGACGTTGTCTGTTTGTCTGCGACACCTTTCAGAAGTCTTCATTTATATATGAATATTCATGAGTTTCTGGCAAGACAAAGTTGTCTGTTGTGACAAAAATGTATCTTTGTGTTCCTGCTGATGAAGAGATTCCAGGGAGCTTGGAGTCCCAGGAAGTAGGTTAGCTGGGCGAGATGACAGCGAAACAACACCTACTACTGATGTACTGATGCTGTTCATCTAGCTCCACTGTCCAAAACAACTACACATTCACATTTGTAAAGGTGACCTATTTTTTTAGACGCTCTGTAGCACGGAGTTTCTAGTGCGCTGCAGACGTTGTGGGTTTCAATCTACTAAAGGTGTATTGTTTGGTATTATTATCCCTTAAAGATGCTAAAGACGAGTCATGAACCATACCTTGTATGCCTTCTTCTTAACATGATGCCAGACCATTGGCATAGGCTTTTATTTATGATTCTGATTTGGCCTTTCCATTTCCAAAAAATACAAACTGATCATCTGCGGCTCAATACATATAAAACACATTTATAATCAATCAATTGACCATGGATACTGTATATTGACTGTGATCAGTTTCAAGAGGCCTACAATATGATGGGGTTGACACAAATAAGTCTGAATCCAGCATTCAATTGGAGATGTTTTCCTCTTTCAAAAGAAAGTAGCTCGGTGATGGATTGCTCTCCCCTGGGATCGACTGTGATGTCTGGAGAGAGGGAGGGAGAACAGGAAGGGATGTGTGTGTATGTATGACTGCTAAAACAAAGTGTGTGTCTTGTCACCTCGGGGTAGAGATATGGAACATGGCCTCTCAGAATTCACTATGCAGCCCTATAACTCACCTGTCAAGAGGGTTATGGATCCCTATAACTCACCTGTCAAGAGGGTTATGGATCCCTATAACTCACCTGTCAAGAGGGTTATGGATCCCTATAACTCACCTGTCAAGAGGGTTATGGATCCCTATAACTCACCTGTCAAGAGGGTTATGGATCCCTATAACTCACCTGTCAAGAGGGTTATGGATCCCTATAACTCACCTGTCAAGAGGGTTATGGATCCCTATAACTCACCTGTCACCAGGGTTATGGATCCCTATAACTCACCTGTCAAGAGGGTTATGGATCCCTATAACGCACCTGTCAAGAGGGTTATGGATCCCTATAACTCACCTGTCAAGAGGGTTATGGATCCCTATAACTCACCTGTCACCAGGGTTATGGATCCCTATAACTCACCTGTCAAGAGGGTTATGGATCCCTATAACTCACCTGTCAAGAGGGTTATGGATCCCTATAACTCACCTGTCAAGAGGGTTATGGATCCCTATAACTCACCTGTCAACAGGGTTATGGATCCCTATAACTCACCTGTCAAGAGGGTTATGGATCCCTATAACTCACCTGTCAAGAGGGTTATGGATCCCTATAACTCACCTGTCAAGAGGGTTATGGATCCCTATAACTCACCTGTCAACAGGGTTATGGATCCCTATAACTCACCTGTCAAGAGGGTTATGGATCCCTATAACTCACCTGTGACCAGGGTTTTGATAGGGCTTCTTTTGGATCCACACAAGCATTCTCAAACAGGCAGAGACCAAATGGACCTTGAAGCTGGACATTCAGGCATCTATATCCCTCTTACAACTGTCTTTAGGAAGAGATGGCCTAGCATGAATTGCTAGAATAACCTTGGCTTAAAAGCAGCATTCGTCTAACATCTTCCCAAATTGTTTATTTTTGACATTTGAAAAGGTTTGGCAAATTGGCATTAGACTTCTCAAATCATGATGTTTTGACTGAATTGAATACTGCATGCATAGACCTAAACAGATGTTTTGTAGCTAATGTTGTGTTTTGCCTTTAAAATGCAGTCAGTGTTTTTACAACCTCTGCAGAACATGGCAGTTTCTCTGCTTTGATATATCAATATCAATCAAAAAGTCGTTCAAATGTCAAAGACGATTTTGCCCATGACTGAACTGCATGCCAAACACGCCTAAAAATACATTTTCAAAAGGTCTGTCAGTCTGGAGTTTACTGACTCTGTTATGAGCGCTACGATTGGCTGTTGAATATACTATATACTCCCCCTGCAAAAGGCACAGGATGGTATACAACAGAAAATTATACTGAATACATCAATGCTACTGTAGTAAAGTTTGCCTCACCACAATTTGTACACTCATTTTCGATCTATTGAGACGCCATACAATCAATACTTTCCCACTGTAAACTAATTAGCAAACGATTACCATTCCCATCCCCCCCCCCAATCATTAGTTCATTGTAGTGACAGAGTAATTAGACCTGAACTAATGTGATTGATTGTTGATGACCTGGATCTGAATAGACATCTTTAAACTCACATGTCCCTCTGGTGAGAAGGAAGAGATACAGTAGACTACTTCAGTCTTTCAGCGTTATAAAAACAACCCCAAACATTTCTGAGCACTTTTTATTTGACCTTTGAAGTGGGCTGGTCCAATGAGAATGAAATGTCCTCTGCAAGAGAACGGTTTTGCCAACGAGTCATTGTTAACTTATAAATTGCTGTACACATTTCGATTTTCCTAATTTGAGTGAGTTCTTGCTTTGTCTCATTATTTTCAGAACCACATTAAAACACTGAACCAGGGAGAGTTCCAATGTTTAAACTTCCATATGGGTTGATTTATATCTACGTGCTTGTAAAAAAAAGTTGAACTATAGTTTGTTTAAATTACGAAATGAAAAAGGCAGTGTTTGTATGGTTGTTTACATATGCACTCAATTATGGGAAAATAAAACTATTCAAAATGTGTCACTGACTGAATTGTCCATTTCAGGATCTATACACTACCAGTCAAAGGTTTGGACACACCTACTCATTCAAGGGTTTTTCTTTATTTTTACTATTTTTTACATTATAGAATAATAGTGAAGACATCAAAACTATGAAAAAACACATGGAATCATGTAGTAACCAAAAAAAGTGGTCAAAAGTTTTGAGAATGACCCAAGTATTGGTCTTCACAAAGTTTGCTGTTTCAGTGTTTTTAGATATTTTTGTCAGATGTTACTATGGTATACTGAAGTATAATTACAAGCATTCCATAAGTGTCAAAGGCTTTTATTGACAATTACATTAAGTTTATGCAAAGAGTCAATATTTGCAATGTTGACCCTTCTTTTTCAAGACCTCTGCAATCCGCCCTGGCATGCTGTCAATTAACTTCTGGGCCTCATCCTATAATAATAATAATAATAATATGCCATTTAGCAGACGCTTTTATCCAAAGCGACTTACAGTCATGCGTGCATACATTTGGACTGATGGCAGCTGATTCTTGCATAATCAATGCTTGGAGTTTGTCAGAATTTGTGGGTTTTTGTTTGTCCACCCGCTTCTTGAGGATTGACCACAAGTTCTCAATGGGATTAAGGTCTGGGGAGTTTCCTGGCCAAGGACCGAAAATGTCGATGTTTTGTTCCCCGAGCCACTGGCTGAGGAGCTACCCCACACATGAATGGTCTCTTGATGTTGGCTGTTTACTGTTGGCATGACACAGGACTGATGGTAGCGCTCACCTTGTCTTTTCCAGACAAGCTTTTTTCCGGATGCCCCAAACAATCGGAAGGGATTCATCAGAGAAAATGACTTTACCCCAGTCCTCAGCAGTCCAATCCCTGTACCTTTTGCAGAATATCAGTCTGTCCCTGATGGTTTTCCTGGAGAGAAGTGGCTTCCTCTGTGCCCTTCTTGACACCAGGCCATCCTCCAAAAGTATTCGCCTCACTGTGCGTGCAGATGCACTCACACCTGCCTGCTGCCATTCCTGAGCTAGCTCTGCACTGGTGGGGCCCCGATCCCGCAGCTGAATCAACTTTAGGAGACGGTCCTGGCGCTTGCTGGACTTTCTTGGGCGCCCTGAAGCATTCTTCACAACAATTTAACCTCTCTCCTTGAAGTTCTTGATGATCCGATAAATGGTTGATTTAGGTGCAATCTTACTAGCAGCAATATCCTTGCCTGTGAAGGCCTTTTTGTGCAAAGCAATGATGACGGCACGTGTTTCCTATAATAATAATAATAATAATAATATGCCATTTAGCAGACGCTTTTATCCAAAGCGACTTACAGTCACGTGTGCATACATTTTTACGTATGGGTGGTCCCGGGGATCGAACCCACTACCCTGGCGTTACAAGCGCCATGCTCTACCAATTGAGCTACAGAGGACCACCCTTGCAGGTAACCATGGTTAACAGAGGAAGAACAATGATTTCAAGCTCCACCCTCCTTTTAAAGCTTCCAGTCTGTTATTCTAACTCAATCAGCATGACAGAGTGATCTCCAGCCTCGTCAACACTCTCACCTGTGTTAACGAGAGAATCACTGACCTTTTGTGGCAGGGCTGAAATGCAGTGGAAATGTTTTTGGGGGATTAAATTCATTTTCATGGCAAAGAGGGACTTTGCAATTAATTGCAATTCATCTGATCACTCTTCATAACATTCTGGAGTATATGCAAATTGCCATCATAAAAACTGAGGCAGCAGACTTTGTGAAAATGAATATTTGTGTCATTCTCAAAACTTTTGACCACGACTGTATATACAGTGGGGAAAAAAAGTATTTAGTCAGCCACCAATTGTGCAAGTTCTCCCACTTAAAAAGATGAGAGAGGCCTGTAATTTTCATCATAGGTACACGTCAACTATGACAGACAAAATGAGGAAAAGAAATCCAGAAAATCACATTGTAGGATTTTTAATGAATTTATTTGCAAATTATGGTGGAAAATAAGTATTTGGTCAATAACAAAAGTTTCTCAATACTTTGTTATATACCCTTTGTTGGCAATGACACAAGTCAAACGTTTTCTGTAAGTCTTCACAAGGTTTTCACACACTGTTGCTGGTATTTTGGCCCATTCCTCCATGCAGATCTCCTGTTTTGGGGCTGTCACTGGGCAACACGGACTTTCAACTCCCTCCAAAGATTTTCTATGGGGTTGAGATCTGGAGACTGGCTAGACCACTCCAGGACCTTGAAATGCTTCTTACGAAGCCACTCCTTCGTTGCCCGGGCGGTTTGTTTGGGATCATTGTCATGCTGAAAGACCCAGCCACGTTTCATCTTCAATGCCCTTGCTGATGGAGGTTTTCACTCAAAATCTCATGATACATGGCCCCATTCATTCTTTCCTTTACACGGATCAATCGTCCTGGTCCCTTTGCAGAAAAACAGCCCCAAAGCATGATGTTTCCACCCCCATGCTTCACAGTAGGTATGGGGTTCTTTGGATGCAACTCAGCATTCTTTGTCCTCCAAACACGACGAGTTGAGTTTTTACCAAAAAGTTCTATTTTGGTTTCATCTGACCATATGACATTCTCCCCAATCCTCTTCTGGATCATCCAAATGCACTCTAGCAAACTTCAGACGGGCCTGGACATGTACTGGCTTAAGCAGGGGGACACGTCTGGCACTGCAGGATTTGAGTCCCTGGCGGCGTAGTGTGTTACTGATGGTAGGCTTTGTTACTTTGGTCCCAGCTCTCTGCAGGTCATTCACTAGGTCCCCCCGTGTGGTTCTGGGATTTTTGCTCACCGTTCTTGTGATCATTTTGACCCCACGGGGTGAGATCTTGCGTGGAGCCCCAGATCGAGGGAGATTCGCAGTGGTCTTGTATGTCTTCCATTTCCTAATAATTGCTCCCACAGTTGATTTCTTCAAACCAAGCTGCTTACCTATTGCAGATTCAGTCTTCCCAGCCTGGTGCAGGTCTACAATTGTGTTTCTGGTGTCCTTTGACAGCTCTTTGGTCTTGGCCATAGTGGAGTTTGGAGTGTGACTGTTTGAGGTTGTGGACAGGTGTCTTTGATACTGATAACAAGTTCAAACAGGTGCCATTAATACAGGTAACGAGTGGAGGACAGAGGAGCCTCTTAAAGAAGAAGTTACAGCTCTGTGAGAGCCAGAAATCTTGCTTGTTTGTAGGTGACCAAATACTTATTTTCCACCATAATTTGCAAATAAATTCATTAAAAATCCTACAATGTGATTTTCTGGATATTTTTTTCTCAATTTGTCTGTCATAGTTGACGTGCACCTATGATGAAAATTACAGGCCTCTCTCATCTTTTTAAGTGGGAGAACTTGCACAATTGGTGGCTGACTAAATACTTTTTTTCCCCACTGTACAATGCCTTGCAAAAGTATTCATCCCCCTTGGCGTTTTTCCTATTTTGTTGCATTACAACCTGTAATTTAAATGGATTTTTATTTGGATTTCATGTAATGGACATACACAAAATGAAAGTAATAACTTGTTTCAAAACATTCGAAAAAATAAATAACAGAAAAGTGGTGTGTGCATATGTATTCACCCCCTTTGCTAAGAAGCCCCTAAATAAGATCTGGTGCAACCAATTACCTTCAGAAGTCACATAATTTGTTAAATAAAGTCCACCTGTGTGCAATCTAAGTGTCACATGATCTGTCACATGATCTCAGTATATATACACCTGTTCTGAAAGGCCCCAGAGTCTGCAACACCACTAAGCAAGGGGCACCACCAAGCAAGCGGCACCATGAAGACCAAGGAGCTCTCCAAACAGGTCAGGGACAAAGTTGTGGAGAAGTACAGATCAGGGTTGGGTTATACAAAAATATCAGAAACTTTGAACATCACACGGAGCACCATTAAATCCATTATTTAAAAAATGGAAAGAATATGAAACCACAACAAACCTGCCAAGAGAGGGCCGCCCACCAAAACTCACGGACCAGGCAAGGAGGGCATTAATCCGAAAGGCAACAAAGAGACCAAAGATAACCCTGAAGGAGCTGCAAAACTCCACAGCGGAGATTGGAGTATATGTCCATCGGACCACTTTAAGCCGTACACTCCACAGTGCTGGCCTTTACGGAAGAGTGGCCAGAAAAAAGGCATTGCTTAAAGAAAAAAATAAGCAAACACGTTTGGTGTTTGCCAAAAGGCATGTGGGAGACTCCCCAAAGATATGGAAGAAGGTACTCTGGTCAGATGAGACTAAAATGTAGCTTTTTGGCCATCAAGGAAAACGCTATGTCTGGCGCAAACCCAACACCTCTCATCACCCCGAGAACAACATGTTTTTAATTGGCAGGGACTGGGAAACTGGTCAGAATTGAAGGAATGATGGATGGTGGTAAATACAGGGAAATTCTCGAGGAAACCTGTTTCAGTCTTCCAGAGATTTGAGACTGGGACGGAGGTTCACCTTCCAGCAGGACAATGACCCTAAGCATACTGCTAAAGCAACACTTGAGTGGTTTAAGGGGAAGCATTTAAATGTCTTGTAATGGCCTAGTCAAAGCCCAGACCTCAATACAATTGAGAATCTGTGGTATGATTTAAAGATTGCTGTACACCAGCGGAACCCATCCAACTTGAAAGTGCTGGAGCAGTTTTGCCTTGAAGAATGGGCATACATCCCAGTGGCTAGATGTGCCAAGCTTATAGAGACATACCCCAAGAACTTGCAGCTGTAATTGCTGCAAAAGGTGGCTCTACAAAGTATTGACTTTGGGGGGTGAATAGTTATGCACGCTCAAGTTATGTTTTTTTGTCTTATTTCTTGTTTGTTTCACAAAAAAATTTATTTTGCATCTTCAAAGTGGTAGGCATGTTGTGTAAATGAAATGATACAACCCCCCAAAAAATCCATTTTAATTCCTGGTTGTAAGGCAACAAAATAGGAAAAATGAAAAGGGGGGTGTATACTTTCGCAAGCCACTGTATACACAAACACACACACTACATGACCAAAAGTATGTGGACAACTGCTTTGCGAACATCTCATTCCAAAATCATGGACATTAATATGGAGTTGGTCCCCCTTTGCTGCTATAACAGCCTCCACTCTTCTGGGAAAGCTTTCCATTAGATGTTGGAACATTGCTGCGGGGACTTGCTTCTATCCAGCCACAAGAGCATTAGTGAGGTCAGGCACTGATGTTGGGCGATTAGGCCTGGCTCGCAGTCGGCGTTCCAGTTCATCCTAAAGGTGTTTGATGGGGTTGAGGTCAGGGCTCTGTGCAGGCCAGTCAAGTTCTTCCACACCGATCTTGACAAACCATTTCTGTATGGACCTTGCTTTGTGCACGAGGGCATTGTCATGCTGAAACAGGAAAGGGCCTTCCCCAAACTGTTGCCACAAACTTGGAAGCACAGAATCGTCTGGAATGTCATGGTATGCTGTAGCGTCAAGATTTCCCTTCACTGGAACTAAGGTGCCTAGCCTGAACCATGAAAAACATCCTCAGACCATTATTCCTCCTCCACCAAACTTTATAGTTGGCACTATACATTCGGGCAGGTAGCATTCTCCTGGCATCCGCCAAACCCAGATTTGTCCGTCAGACTGCCAGATGGTGAAGCGTGATTCATCACTCCAGAGAATGCGTTTCCACTGCTCCAGTCCAATGGTGGCGAGCTTTACACCACTCCAGTTGACGCTTGGCATTGCGCATGGTAATCTTAGGCTTATGGTTGGCTGCTCGGCCATGGAAACCCATTTCATGAAGCTCCCGACTAACAGTTATTGTGCTGACGTTGCTTCTAGAGGCAGTTTGGAATTCGGTAGTGAGTGTTGCAACCGAGGACAGGCGATTTTTAAGCACTACACGCTTCAGCACTCGGTGGTCCCGTTCTGTGAGCTTGTGTGGCCTACCACTTCGCGGCTGAGCAGTTGTTGCTTCTAGACATTTACAGTTCACAATAACAACACAGTTGACCGGGGCAGCTCTAGCAGGACAGACATTTTACGAACTGACTTGTTGGAAAGGTGGCATCATATGACAGTCCCACGTTAAGGCCATTCTACTGCCAATGTTTGTCTATTGAGATTGCATGGCTGTGTGCTCGATTTTATACACCTGTCAGCAATGGGTGTCGCTGAAATAGCCGAATCCACTAATTTAAGGGGTGTCCACATACTTTTGTGTATGTACAGTTGAAGTCGGAAGTTCACATACACCTTAGCCAAATACATTTAAACTCTGTTTTTCACAATTCCTGACATTTAATCCTAGTAAAAATTCCCTTTCTTAGGTCAGTTAGGATCACCACTTTATTTTAAGAATGTGAAATGTATAATAATAGTAGAGAGAATGATTTATTTAATATTTTATTTATTTCATCACATTCCCAGTGGGTCAGAAGTTTACATACACTCAATTAGTATTTGGTAGCATTGCCTTTAAATTGTTTAACTTGGGTCAAACGTTTTGGGTAGCCTTCCACAAGCTTCCCACAATAAGTTGGGTGAATTTTGGCCCATTCCTCCTGACAGAGCTGGTGTAACTGAGTCAGGTTTGTAGGCCTCCTTGCTCACACACGCTTTTTCAGTTCTGCCCACAAATTTCCTATAGGATTGAGGTCAGGGCTTTGTGATGGCCACTCCAATACCTTGATTTACCTTGACCATTTTGCCACAACTTTGGAAGTATGCTTGGGGTCGTTGTCCACTTGGAAGACCAATTTGCGACCAAGCTTTAACTTCCTGACGGATGTCTTGAGATGTTGCTTCAATATATCCACATAATTTTCCTTCCTCATGATACCATCTATTTTGTGAAGTGCACCAGTCCCTCCTGCAGCAAAGCACACCACAGCATGATGCTGCCACCCCCGTGCTTCACGGTTGGGATGGTGTTCTTCCGCTTGCAAGGTCCCCCTTTTTCCTCCAAACGTAACGATAGTCAATATGGCCAAACAGTTCTATTTTTGTTTCATCAGACCCGAGGACATTTCTCCAAAAAGTATGATTTTTGTCCCCATGTGCAGTTGCAAACCGTAGTCTGGCTTTTTTTATGCCGGTTTTGGAGCAGTGGCTTCTTCCTTGCTGAGCGGCCTTTCAGGTTATGTCGATATAGGACTCGTTTTACTGTGGATATAGATACTTTTGTACCCGTTTCCTCCAGCATCTTCACAAAGTCCTTTGCTGTTGTTCTGGGATTTATTTGCACATTTCGCACCAAAGTACATTAATCTCTAGGAGACAGAACGCGTCTCCTTCCTGAGCGGTATGACGGCTGCGTGGTCCCATGGTGTTTATACTTGCGTACTATTGTTTGTACAGATGAACGTGGTACCTTCGGGCGTTTGGAAATTGGTCCCAAGGATGAACCAGACTTGTGGAGGTCTACAATTCTTTTTCTGAGGTCTTGGCTGATTTATTTTGATTTTTCCATGATGTCAAGCAAAGAGGCACTGAGTTTGAAGGTAGGCCTTGAAATACATCCACAGGTACACCTCCAATTGACTTAAATTATGTCAATTAGCCTATCAGAAGCTTCTAAAGCCATGACATAATTTTCTGGAATTTTCCAAGCTGTTTAAAGGCACAGTCAACTTAGTGTATGTAAACTTCTGACACACTGGAATTGTGATACAGTGAATTATAAGTGAAATAATCTGTCTGTAAACAATTGTTGGAAAAATTACTTGTGTCATGCACAAAGTAGATGTCCTAACCGACTTGCCAAAACTATAGTTTGTTAACAAGACATTTGTGGAGTGGTTGAAAAACGAGTTTTAATGACTCCGACCTAAGTGTATGTAAACTTCCGACTTCAACTGTATATACACACATTCTACATAACTAGAAATCTTAAAGAGACTAGCACATATTCCAACAAAATACTAACATTATCATCCAATACACACTTTGACTAAATGCAATGTGTAGACGCTGAAGGCAGATATGAGACATAGGGACCACCTAGTGGACATTTAAACAATGACTTGCATTATCTGACCAGATTACTGCAGTGAACCTCAAAACAAAGGCATAACCATGGGCTAGCTAGATGCAGGCATCAGAGGACATAGCTTGGAGCATGTGTTATAGTGGTCAGCTTAAACACCATATCACCTGGGCCCCCAGAAATGTGAAGGTGACATGATTCAATTAAATTATTAAATAAAAACCACTGACAATTCTCATAATTGAATTTGTTGGTCTTTCTTGAAAATAAAAAACCAAAACACATAAAACATTGCAAAACAGCTTCAGTAACTGAGGTGACGTCTTGGATAGGCAATATAGACGAGTAAATCAAAGACAATGATATATCGGTGAGTTCTGGTGGAGCCTTGAGGTAACTATGAAACAATGTCAAGTTCTGTCTTCCTTAAAACAGAGCATTTCAAATGTGTATTTTCTTCCAGTAGTGCTAAGCAACTTATAATCGATTTGATCGATTCAAATAAAAGTTTAAAACCTGTTAAATTGTCTCCGGTTTGCAGTGATTCTAATTTCTGTAGCTCTTGGTGTGGTTAAACCCAAACCAATGACAGAAAGGAATCTGTAGAAATGTTCAGGTATGATACATACATTACATCTGTATGTACAATGGCTTTAGTATTTAATCCTCTTTCAACAAATAGAATTATACACAAACACGCTCACATGCATACAAATGCTCTCGCTCAATCACTCACTGTCTGTAGGATGGAGTCCAAATAGTTCTAAATAGCTTCCTTTTCTCAAATCCTTTCATTTGCGACCAGTAATAGATCAAATGTCATGACAGGTCTGTGTCATTCTGCTAGCTTTCTTTAGGGCCAGTGCTTGACTTGAACTGAAATAGGTTCCGGTACTCATTTTGGGTGCCGGAGCTCTGCAATACTTTTTAGCTAATATTCTATAAGAGGAACAGGAGCTCAAGCAGTAAAACATTTGAGGTGCCGGTACTCAGGTCCGGTGCGCTCCTGCCCAAGTCAAGCACTGTTTAGGGCCTCTTAGGCTAATGGTCCAAGGGAAAGGAAACTATCTTTGGGACTCAAGTCTGTGTTCACATCGTCCATGGGCAAAGAGAGTGAATAATGATTTAGTGTTGGAATGGATATCAGACATCTGAGACAGAGGCTCAAAACTCAAAAAGCCCCACCTTCCCAAAATACAAAAATGGCCGAAAGACAAATGTTGACATAGCATCCCCCAGAGAAATAATAGCATCCTAGCAACATTACCAAAAACAAGTAATGAAAATAATTGTTCTGCACAGCTTTGTGGGTAAACTTAAGTTACCTGTTTGTATGAAATAAACGTTTTCCTTTCTTTTAGCGTTTCACATTAAGAAATGGCATCAGTGATTCAAAATTGCAGTTTTTCTTTTGTAGCTCCTTCGGATATTTCCTTTTTGATGATTTTGCATTAGTCACGGAAGGTAGATTGAGCTAGCGTTATTTCTTCTTATACACTGAGTGTACAAAACATTAAGAACACCTGCTCTTTCCATGACACTGACCAGGTGAAAGCTATGATCCCTTATTGATGTCACCTGTTAAATCCACTTCAAATCAGTGTAGATGAAAGGGAGGAGACAGGTTAAAGAAGGATTTTCAAGCCTTGAGACATGGATTGTGTATGTGTGCCATTCAGAGGGTGAATGGGCAAGACAAAATATTTAAGTGCCTTTGAACGGGGTCTGGTGGTAGGTGCCAGGTGCACCGGTTTGTGTCAAGAACTGCAACACTGCTGGGTTTTTCACACTCATTGGTTTCCCGTGTGTATCAAGAATGGTCCACCACCCAAAGGACATCCAGCCAACTTGACACACCTGTGGGAAGCATTGGAGTCAACATGGGCCAACATCCCTGTGGAATGCTTTTGACACCTTGTAGAGTCCATGCCCCGATGAATTAAAGCTGTTCTGAGGGCAAAGGTGTTCCTAATGTTTTATACACTCAGTGTATATACACACATGCATTCAACTCGATATGGATGCCAAAATCAAAACAAATTCAAACTCCCTTTTCACCACTTAACAAAGTTAGCTATAAAAATCACAGGGCAGTACACAAAACACAAGTTTGCATGGACACTTAGCTGTCAGACGCAAGATATGCAGCAGAGTGAGTGAAGGATTCTGGGACAGTGTTATTCAAAACAGGAATAGTCAGGAGTGGGAATATTCTCTTCATCCTGTTCTGAACAGACCTATTGTTGTTTTGTAGTTGGGCTTCAGATTCACAGTATGCTTGGAAGGAAGGAAGGAAGGAAGGAAGGAAGGAAGGAAGGAAGGAAGGAAGGAAGGAAGGAAGGAAGGAAGGAAGGAAGGAAGGAAGGAAGGAAGGAAGGAAGGAAGGAAGGAAGGAAGGAAGGAAAAAACAGCTGATACGAGACACCGGAGAGCGTGCATCATCACCAGCTGTAGAATACTGGACTGGAGTGTGAATGCATATCTACCATCTTCTGACCTGAAGAGAGAAGCAGAGAAACAGTTGATTTAATACACAGTAACTGTTGGTCTTTCTACACATAAATGTATTTATACTGACAGAGGGTATTATCCTAATTGACATTAAGCTATTGCCTACTGCTAACCTTTCCCAAAATGTTTTAATAAATACCCTACCTTCATTTAAATAAATGACTATCTATTTCATGACTATAAATTGTAACCATTATGTATTCTAGTGTCAGTGCTGTTTCCCAGTGTTCTCTCCCATCCATATTGACCAGAGAGAACAAGAAGGATATGATATGGAGGATGTACTCAGTACTCACAGTGCCATCACTTTACCACTGGGGGGGCACATAGCTGTAGGTGGGCACGCCTGGGTGTCGGTATGTGGGCATTGTAACTTGGTGGGGGGCGAGGGGGGTCGGGGATTGCGTTAACAAAGTTCCTGGAGAAAGGAAGGAGGTGGGTGAAGTCAGGAAATTAGACAAAGCAAAAACCATTTATTTAACACTGTTGCGATCGGATTGTATGCATTACATGTATTATTTTTTTTTAATGGTCAACGCATAAAATAATGTCTAAATGGAACTCACCAGCTGACATGGCCATAGTGGTCCCTGCTATCATCCCCATGGCAATGCCGTTGTGGGGGCGGGACTGGTGGTGCATGGGCGGGGCATACATGGCTGCTGGCATCCCATTGGACTGGACCACTGTAGTGTGATGAATGACATGGGGTGGGGCTGCATACAGAGGCTGTGTGTAGTAAGTGCCTTGCTGCTGAGAGAGAGAGGAGAGAGAGAGAGAGGGCAAAGAGTTATGAAAGTGTTATGTCATGTAATATTTTTAACTGTATATAACTGCCTTAATGTTGCTGGACCCCAGGAAGAGTGGATCCTTAATAAATACCAATACAAATACAAATGTCAGTGCCACAGTGAGACAAGTACAACTACAGCAGCAATAAGCAGCAAGCTAATGTGTATCCGAATTGGCTTTGGCAGACAGATATTATTATATTCCGTCTGACCTATGTAACTGTTATGACCTTGTAACAATGCAGCTATAAATACCAATTCTGCAGTACAGAAAATAAGATAAACAGGTTCAGTTACATTGTACTACTTCAGATGGTAGAGGTAGATGATGTCAGTTGGCTAACTGACTGACTAACTGACCCGTGTGTAGGGGTTCTGTTGGGGGTAGGTGCTCCTCACAGGGTAGACTGCTGCAGGATAGTGGTTGGGTGACGAGGAGTAGGGTGGGCCAGCCCCCGTGGTGGGTGAGCAGGACATTTTAAAAGGAGTGCCCGGAGCGTAACCTATAAGAGAGGGTTTCAGAGCTATAAACACACAGTGAGGAGTGGCGTTGTTAACACACCGTCTAGGGTATTACACATTTTAACAGGGAAAACCAAACAATTCACACTTACTACACATAAAATATTATTACTTTTTTTCCTCCATTGTTGGACATAAAAGGTTGTAAAAACACCAGGAAATAAGCTCCATGTGATTTTCATTTAAGAAATCTGTTCCCAAGTATCCCCACGAATAATAGAGACATATACAATAATGGGCCCCGTGTTTCTCAGTTGGTAGAGCATGGCGCTTGCAACGCCAGGGTTGTGGGTTCGATTCCCAAGGGGGGCCAGTCTAAAAAAATTGTTTTATGCACTCATTAACTGTAAGTCGCTCTGGATAAGAGCATCTGCTAAATGACTAAAATGTAAAATGTGATCATATACATGCAAGCAATGTTTTAAATCATTATGTTTTAGTCAATGTGCAGTCTACAAATTATTTGTAATTAAAAACTGGGTGGTTCAAGCCCTGAATGCTGATTGGCTGACAGCCGTGGTATATCAGTATACCACAGGTATGATAAAACATTAATTTTTACTGCTCTAATTACGTTGGTAACCAGTTTATAATAGCAATAAGGCACCTCTGGGGTTTGTGGTATATGGGCAATATACCACAGCTAAGGGCTGTAACCAGGCACTCCGAGTTGCGTCATGCATAAGAACAGTCCTTAGCCGTGGTATATTGGCCATATACCACACCCCCTCGGGCTTAATTATGTTCCGCCCACCGACCATCCGCTCAACAACAAAAATCTGCCTGCGGATGAATCTAGTTGATGATCCCTGTCCTAAGGGCTTGTAACGGGACTGACTATTGTCCGACACCTCTCTGAATCTGGACAATAACACAAAAGAAGGGAGTTTCAGTGAACAGTAAAATACTGTATGGGCAGCTGGCAAACAAGACTTGAGGCAGAAACTTTTGGCTTTTTTACAGCCCTGAATAACATAATCATCTCTCCTGAGAGCTGTCTGTTTCTCCATGTTTAGCTAAAGCAAAGTTGATGAACCCATGGTGCCAGGAACTCCTTAAAGCTTCTGATGCACTACTTACTATGCTTAAGACTGTGATTTTTGTTAGACTGACTCAATTCAGGTCAGGATTTAGCCTTGAGTAATGTATTGGAACGATCCCATGATCGGCAGCACGTTCCTACCCCCCCGTCCAAACTGATGCGACTCTGTGCAGCTCAGTTGGTAAGCAACACTAAGGTTGTGGGTTCAATTCCTAAGGGATCACAAAAAATATATGCACTCACTGCACAAGAGTAGGCTACATGCAGCTCTCTGAGAGGGACTGATAACTTACCTGTGGGGAAGGATGGGTTGTTGGCTCCAGGGTGGTACATGTTGGGAGTGTAAACAGGGGCGGCCGAATACCCCCCAGGAAATCCAGCTGCAGGGTCAAAGGTCATATAAGTGTCAGGAAAATCAGAAGAGTCAGACATACATTGAGAAACAGTGTGTGTTAATTACCCACTGGTCTGTTTGGGTGGTTTACATTTCCAATCCATTACACACTGGTTACACTGCTTACCTGGGTATCCTACTAAATGTCCCTTAGGGTTGACATACGGGACCCCTGTTGGTGCAGGGTTGTACACTGGGTTCATAATGCACTCCTTTCAGATACTGCAAAGACAAGACACATTGTTGAGAAGATTGATGCAGATTGTAAAAAGCCTTGTCTTTTATTCATTGGCTAACTAGCTAACGTTACATTGATCAAGGATTTTTAGTCATTCATAATTAGCTATCCTGTTGCGCCCTTTCGCTTGATGCCTGGAGGTACACGTAATGGGACCCTTGCCTTGATCGCAGCAGTGGCTAGCTAGCTAAATGTATGTTGGTTATTGAAAGATAAAATGCCTAGCGTAGCTAGCAAGCTAGATTTAAACAAACTAGATTTAAAAAAATGTATTGTCCGTCTGTGCTGATAAATTCCATCAGGTAGCTATACTAACTTAGCTAGCTAACAAACATGCGTTTATCAATAGGCGCTGCAGTAACTCCACAAAAACACAAGGGCCGGGCTTTTAGCATCTATCTCTATTCTTGTACTTGCTCTCCCAGTCACCCTTCAACTACCTCTTCGTCTTTGCCAATATTGGCAACAGGTTTAACAATAGATGTCAACTGTGATGTTAGCTCTAGTTATCAATGATACTCACAGTTGTAATTTCTCCGTTTCCGACTGCTGTTCTTTGGCTAGACTCTTTACTTTTGGGTATTGTATTTTGGTTCTCACTGGTTCTGGTTGAATTGACACTTATTTTCTGCTTGGCTCACTGCACACAAAATGCAGTGGCGTCACTTCCGAGTACAGCTTGTGGCGCTTTCAAGACAACTGGGATCTCGTCAGTGATCTTTAGGTTGAAAGGTCGGAGCTCTAGAAAGATGCCCGACTTTGATTTCAATCCAGAAGATACCACATTGTGAAAAGCTCGCAAACCCACTTTCAGCACATATTAACTTGCCATTCAATCATAGCCTAGGCTACTCATCAATGGTATGAGTCACCCTGTCTGTCATGCACAGACTAGTGGCTAGCCGTCTATACACACACGCCAAGTTGTTTATTTATGCAGCAACGCCAGCATTAAATAAGAACCATTAGCATGGTGCAATAATTTCCTGAATGGGATGATATTTTAAGTAAAATGGAATAGCAATGATTTTTTGTTGCTGGTATGCATGTTGATTCTGCTCTCAATCACTTGGATTGGTCTTGATCCTCTTCAAAACCATAACACATCTTTGTCTGCCTCTCCTGTCCTGCAGCTCAAGTCCTACCAGCACGCTCTGAATTCCCACGACTGCTGTTCTTTGGCTGTACTCTTTACTTTTGGGTATTGTATTTTGGTTCTCACTGATACTTATTTTCTGCTTGGCTCACACACAAAAATGATCCAACAACCAGCGTCACTTCCGAGTACAGCTTGTGGCGCTTTCAAGACAACTGTCTTCTTCATCTTCTTCTTCTTCTTCTTCTTCGATGAGGTTTAACGGCGGTTGGCATCCAATTTGTTGCATTACCCCCACCTACTAGACTGGAGTACAACTCCCTTATATTTTGCTTGAAAAAATTAAATAAAAAAATACCCTACCATCTAACACTACACTCACAAATTCAAATTATTAATAATTTACACCACCCTACTCCACTATTTAAATATATTCATTCTTACCTCATGCCCTCAACCTGAAATGATGGGACATCACCACTTAATACTCCCTGTAACTCTTCTGATGTCAAGTCTCGCACACCCAAATACCTCTCTGCAGCTGCCACCACAACCTCAATTTTCTTCGACTTACGTTCCATCCCTGCAGTACAATTAATAACCATTACTATAAACTCACTGAAACACATATCACTTGTTGGCCTATCCCTCTGTACTGGTACATATCAACTACTCTCACCACTCCTCCCCCTTGACCCATCTTCCTCTACTTTCTTCACTGCCTCAGCATATGACAACTTCTTCACTACTCTTTCTTACCCTGGAAACCTCAACCTGCCTCTCTCGCACGGGACATTTCTGATCCCAAGGCCCATGGGCACTCCTACAATTAGCACATACCACTACTTTCCCCAATGCTACACATTCCTTTGTCTCATGCCCTTCTGCACACTTCTCACACCTTGGAACCTCTCTCAAACACACTGCTGCCACATGCCCATAAGTTTGACACCTGAATATCGTAATATATTCGGCACATAAGCTCGTACAGGATAACGTATATATCCTAACTTCACTTTGTCAGGCAAAGACTCAACTTCAAAACTCAAAAGAACAGACAATGACTATTCTGTTTCCCCACTCTCGCCACCCTGTTTGCGTCGTACCAAACGAAGAGCATCACAAACTCCGGGAATCTTCCCCTTCAGTTGGGCAACTTTTACATTTACTGCTACCTAAGAAATCACTCCTTTCAATGGTGCATTTTTCTTGAGAGCGAAACAATTCACAATTCTTTCCCCCATTTGTTTAACTCTGAGCGCCTTCTCCCTCTGACCAACAGAAACACAAACAATTATCACTAGACCACTTCTGGTTACCCTCACCGATTCCACTATACCCAACGCTTTTTTCACCCATCTTGAAACCACAAATGGATCAGCCAAGAGGCAAGGGTCCACTTTTTCCCAAAACTTCACTTTTACTGTCACAGACTCATCTTTGTCCTGACCCTCTGTGCAAGCCTCGGGCTCTGAGTACTTCACCCTCATTCACTTCCATTTCTCCTCCTGTCTTCAGCTCACTTTGCTTACATTTCCTACCATTCTTATTTAACAAACCTTCTCCCTTTTTCCCACCATTTTTTACACACTCAAGCTCACAATCTTCCTCCCTCTCTCTCTTAGACCTCCTCTGCCTCTCTTTTTCCCTCCATTCCTCCTCCGCCATCCAAGTATACGTCTCCTTATGATAATACTGCACTTCTCCTGACATACATCTGTTTCTTGCTTTCTCAAGGGACGCCATTTACGAGGCTTTCCCATTTATCAAGACAACTGGGATCTGGTCAGTGATCTTTAGGTTGGAAAGTCGGAGCTCTAGAAAGATGCCCAAGTTTCCGACATGGAATTCCGAGTTGGATGACTGTTCAAAACACATTTCCTCAGTCGGAGCTCGTTTTTTCCCGAGTTCCCAGTTGTCTTGAACGCATTGAAATCGGAATTCAGCGATTTCGAGTTCCGAATTCCCAGTTGTTTTGAACGCTGCATGAAGCTCATCGTGCCCATGTAAAATGATGTGGTACTGTATAAAAAGGTGACTTTCGCTTTGCTTTCTCTCTGGGTCTGGGACAGCATTTATGTAAAACATTTTATACACCTTTATATAACCCAAGTAGAGTAAAGAAAACACTGATGCATAGGCATCGTCTGTTTGGAACCAAATCATTAGGAAATTGTACAAGTTATCATATTGGACCTGTTTAGGTGCTGGCATTGCTCAGCAATAAATTGTTCCTACAAAACTGCTATCAAATCTGAAAGAAGCATTCTTGCATCCATCTAATGACAATTCCAACCATGTGTATTACACTATTAGGGCAATCCACATAATGGAAATTGATCCTGTGCACAGATCTAGGATCAATCAGTAAACCACACTACAAATTTGAGTTTGGACTCTAGTGGGTTAAAATCTAAACTGACTGTAGATCAGCTGCGAGGGGCGCTGGATGTCCGAAAAAGGTCCTAACAGGAACACAAAGTAAAATACACCTGTTGTAATTTTCAAGACAAAACGTTGTTTATGGGATTATCTCTGTCTCCTTCTTTATAATTGAAGATTGCAGATAAGAATAAATATTTAATTTAGATTAATTTAGAAATGCATGATTTATCATTGCCATTCAAACATTTTTGGGACCTGACTGGATTTCGCGTTTGTCTTCCTACTTTACCAACCCGGTCTGGGTCCATCGAATTAAATGCATAACAATATCACCGCCGTGATTTAGCTAGTATCGTGTTGTTAGAAATGGTCCATTTTAATTCATTTTAGTTAATAATTTATGCTGTAAAAACACCGTTCATCAATCGGTGAACTCAATTGAGCAAATATGTCGGGAGCAGCCGCTGAAGGGGCGTCCGCTTGCATTGGCGCAGCCGCTGCCAGTTGTAACTCAGCTGGGTTGTCCTATGTTGCAGCGGGCGGAGGAGTGGGAATAGCAGGCAGGCTTCCTAGTCGGGTTCTGGAGCATGTGTTCTCCTATCTGGACTTGTATGATTTGATGCGGTGCTCGTTGGTGTGCTGGCACTGGAACAACTGCCTCGCGGATGAGAACAGCGAGGTGTGGCGGAGTCTGTGCGCTCGCTCTCTTAGTGAAGAGGCACTGCGCTCCGACATTCTCTGCAATCTGACAACATACAAGGGAAAGGTAGCTAACGTTTGTTTACCATTTGAAGACCAAAGTGAAGGCCTATAGCTGTTGTTACAGACTTTGATTTCAATCCAGAAGATACCACATTGTGAAAAGCTCACAAACCCACTTTCAGCACACATTAACTTGCCATTCAATCATAGCCTAGGCTACTCATCAATGTTATGAGTTACCCTGTCTGTCATGCACAGACTAGTGGCTAGCCGTCTATACACACACGCCCAGTTGTTTATTTATGCAGCAACGCCAGCATTAAATAAGAGCCATAAGCATGGTGCAATAATTTCTTGAATTAGATTATATTTTAAGTAAAATGGAATAGCAATGATTTTTAGTTGCTGGTATGCATGTTGATTCTGCTCTCAATCACTTGGATTGATGTATTGATCCTCTTCAAAACCATAACACATCTTTGTCTGCCTCTCCTGTCCTGCAGCTCAAGTCCTACCAGCACGCTCTGAGTTCCCATGACTGCTCACGCAACGTCTACGTGAAGAAGAACGGCTTCACCCTTCACCGCAACCCCATCGCCCAGAGCACAGACGGAGCCCGCGGCAAGATCGGCTTCTCTAAGGGCCGCCATGCCTGGGAGATCTGGTGGGAGGGGCCCCTGGGGACCGTGGCGGTGATTGGCATTGCCACCAAGCGTGCTGCCATGCAATGCCAGGGCTACGTGGCCCTCCTGGGCAGTGACGACCAGAGCTGGGGCTGGAATCTGGTGGATAACAACCTGCTCCACAACGGGGAGGTCAACGGGAACTTCCCTCAGTGCAACAATGCACCCAAATACCAGGTAGGTTAACAACGTGTTTCTCCTGGGTCGTATTCATAAGTGCACATCGTAGCAAAACGTTTTGCAACAGAAAACAACAGCTAGTTTAGTGCCGGAGTTCAGGGACTTCGTCACCATGGGGTAGGCTGCAGACAGAGGAATAGACAACATATCTGTATGCATGAACTAAAATGTCCTATTGAAGCTCTAAGCCATTGTTTTAGGCCGATGACCCATCCCAATGAAGTGATTCTAGTTGAAATATTAGATAAACATTTGTGGGATGTTAGGCCTGTGCAGTAGAACGCATGACAAGAAGAACGCTACCTTAAATTAGAAGTTCTCTTAACAGTAATCATGTATTAATTGTAGGGTTCAAGTGAAGCCATTTGCTGTATTGTAGCTGTTACTTATTGTTATATTACTTTCTAGTGTAATGGTGTCCGTCCACAGATCGGGGAGAGGATACGAGTGATTCTTGACATGGATGACAAGACCCTGGCCTTCGAGAGAGGCTTTGAGTTTCTGGGAGTGGCCTTCCGAGGGCTGCCCAAAGCCTGCCTCTTCCCGGCAGTCTCAGCTGTCTATGGCAACACTGAGGTGACCATGGTCTACCTGGGCAAGCCTCTGGATGGGTAGCACCGCCACAAGACCAGCCGGTGCCATGTCACATCAGGTGTGCCAAGGATAATGACTGATGGTTGGCACTGAGAGGACTCTAAACGAACATTCCACAACCACAGGAATGGAAGAGGGTTTGACCAGGGTGGGGGAAGTGATCATTGATGGACAAGAGGGGAGGAGGGTGGGGGACCAGGGGTTGTTTCAAAAGTGTTTCTGTCTCAACATGGATCCTATCCACTTCAGCTGCTGGACCATTTTATTTACAGTACGGGAGGACTTGACTTCTTTTTTTATGTTATTTTATGAAGTAACAACACTGAGTCCTGTTTTATTATGTCTGTTCCTATGAGGCAAAACCAAATATGAACTGTGGCAAATAAAGACAGAAATCACAAATCATCATATTGATAATAATGTATATGTGACAATGCAAGCTGTAACATTTCTAGAGCACACGTGTAACTGCCATGGATGGAACAGCAAGGGGGACACTTCAGAGGAATATACCGTATGGGACACTTGGAAAAGACTGCTTCAGTAGAAAAGCTAGTCATTGCAGTATAACTGAAACGTCTCCTCTCCAGATACATTGTATAGGAGAGCAGAAGTGAGGAGACTACGCTATTTTCTGTTCAATGCTACTGTGAATCCATTTTAATTGTGGTGGTATTCATCATAGTATTTCATTATATTTATTTCTAGGTTTTAATCCATGGTACTATTGAAGAGGTCATGGAACCTTAAAAATAAAGTCTACCTGGTGCCAGTCTGTAATTGATTGAATGATGTTTCATAATGCTTCCACAAGAGGGCAATCATTGACTTCTATATAAAATAAGAACCACCCACTAACATTTTAATATGCCTTTATTTTACTTACTTCCCAAATTGTCTTTAGTCATATTGTACTCTCCTTTTATCTACAGTCAAATGATTTCTGTTTTGTCTGACGTTCTCATACAGTTGGTGTTTGTGGGCTGAATTAACTGCAGCATAGTGTAGGTCTCTAGGTCATTTCCGATGCCCCAGGTTATCTTAAGTAAAGCAGGTGAAAAGTGGTGCCAGGTTTCTGATATATACTGACCAACAATATAAATGCAACATGTTAGTGTTGGTCCCATGTTTCATGAGCTGAAATAAAAGATCCCATGAATGTTCCATACTCACAAAAAGCTTAATTCTCTCAAATGTTGTGCACATTTGTTTACATCCCTGTTAGTGAGCATTTCTCCTTTGCCAAGATAATCCATCCACCTGACAGATGTGGCATATCAAGAAGCTAATTAAACAGCATGATCATTACACAGGTGCACCTTGCGCTGGGGACAATAAAAGGCCACTCTAAAATGTGCAGTTTTGTCACACAATACAATGCCACAGATGTCTCAAGTTTTCAGGGAGCGTACAATTGGCAAACTGACTGCAGGAATATCCACCAGAACTGTTGCCAGAGAATTGAATGTTATTTTCTCTACCATAGGCAGCCTCCAACGTTGTTTTAGAGAATTTGGCAGTGTGTCCAACTGGCCTCACAACCGCAGACAACATGTAACCATTCCAGGCCAGGACCTCCACATCCGGCTTCTTCCCCTGCTGGATCGTCTGAGACCAGTCACCCGGACAGCTGATGAAACTGTGGGTTTGCACAACTGAAGAATTTCTGCACAAACTGTCAGAAACCGTCTCAGGGAAGCTCAGCTGCGTGATCGTTGTCCTCACCAGGGTCTTGACCTGACTGCAGTTCTGCGTCATAACCGACTTCAGTGGGCAAATGCTCACCTTCGATGGCCACTGACACGCTGGAGAAGTATGCTCTTCACAAATGAATCCCGGTTTCGACTGTACCGGGCAGATGGCAGACAGAGTGTATGGCATCCTGTGGGCGACCGGTTTGCTGATGTCAGCATTGTGAACAGAGTGCCCCATGGTGGCGGTGGGGTTATAGTATGGACAGGCATAATCTACGGACAACAAACACAATTGCATTTTATCGATGGCAATTTGAATGCACAGAGACACCGTGACGAGATCCTGAGGCCCATTGTCGTGCCATACATCCACCACCATCCCCTCATGTTTCAGCATGATAATGCACGGCCCCATGTCGCAAGGATCTGTACACAATTCATAGAAGCTAAAAATGTCCCAGTTCTTCCATGGCCTGCATACTCACCAGACATGTCACCCATTGAGCATGTTTGGGATGCTCTGGATCGACGTGTACGACAGCGTGTTCCACAGCCAACATTCAACAGTCCACAATCAACAGCCTGATGAACTCTATACGAAGGAGATGTGTCACGCTGCATGAGGCAAATGGTGGTCACCTCAGATACTGACTGGTTCTTATCCACACCCCTACCTTCTTTTTTAAGGTATCTGTGACCAACAGATGCATATCTGTATTCCCAGTCATGTGAAATCCATCGATTAGGGCCTAGTCAATTTATTTCAGTTGACTGATTTCCTTATACAAACTGTAATTGTTGCATGTTGCGTTTATATTTTTGTTCAGTGTAGTTTGCCACAATATATCAGTTTGTCAAGCTTCCTGGGTGTGTGTGTTTTAACCACATGAAAGCTTAGCATGTCAGTGGTGTTCTACCTCAATGCTACACACACACACAACATACACACAGGGAACATGAGGGATGTCTGTGTGTGTAGTTAGTACTGTGTACAGTTTTTTAAACAAGGCATAAATGTGTCTTATTAAAAGGGATATTGGAAGAAAAGAGATCTAGGCCTAATATTTGAAGTGAGGCTAAGCCTATGAAAAATTAATGGCAACTGAATTCATGAATTCAACTGAGCGTAAAGCTGGTTTCAGCTGCCAATCACTTAATCAAGTCAGAAATGAGAGTGAGAGGAGAGAACTCATAGCATGAAAACAGGAAGGAAGCCCCAACAAATCACCACTGCAATGGTAGCTCCATCACTTCCTGATTCTAATTCCAGAACTATGGGAAAATACATGACACAAACTACGCTGTAGGCCACAGAATGAAACGTAATTACCTGTACTTTCTCAATGTGTGTAGTGGAGATAGAGAGAGCGCATGGGCTGCACCAATTTTAATTTGTTTTGAGGGAAACACGTATGTCATGGTCAGTAAGACCACAACCAGATACTAGACTACGGAAAAAAAGCTGTTTCTCTTCCAATGGTTCATGGTAAATGAGAGGGATGGTTGAGTATGACGTGTCAAAGTAGCTGAACTAATTGCCAAGAATCAAATCTTTCTCTTCGCTGTTGCAAAAGTGTCAGCTAGGCAGGAAGGGTGTGAGTGTTGAGTGGTTTCCTCTGTAGTATCTGATGTTCAGAAACAGGAGTGAGAGGTGAGAATAGGGTTTTTGTCGGTAGGTTTTCGTAGTAGACAAGAGAATCCTACACAAACACATGCACAGACAAATCATGGTGTGGATGGCAGGTGCTTCACATTACTACAGTATTTTTAAAATACTTTGAAAAAGGTATTTTAACCCAGAATTCCCAAATAGAAACAGATACGTGAGAAAGTTGCATTTGATGTAAGCCTTAAGTATCTGCAAATATCATAAGTTGACACTGATGTACTATGGGCATGCATGAAATGCATCACATAAAAATATATTGCATCTTCTAGTTCCAATGCATTATGTGTAATGCAGTACAGGACATGCATGTCTCTGACCAAGGCATGCGAACCTATATGTATGATCTTGCTTGTCCATGTGACTTTGGTTTCCGTTGCTTGCCTGCTTCCGCAAATACAAAAGCACGGCTCCGCTATATTGAGAACACACACGGCTCCACATAGATGAGAACCGATCTACCGACCGACGCTGCGTCGCACAAACCAGAGATATGGTCAGGAGCTCAACCGTCAAGTTGCTAGAAGAACACACACCTAACCACCAGCGTAAGTAGTGGATGCATGGTGCACTGTGCACTTGCTCTATCTGTGTGTGAGCTATTTACACTCAACAGCGTGTAACAAAGTAATGAATGAATAACATCCGCGCAAATGACACTTTTCTCAGTACATACTTGTAATATCAGAACAGAAAGTGTAACTTTGAATTTATTTTCATTCATGCTCTTAGGTCAAGGAATGTTACTTTGTAGCTTAATATCCTTATTTTTATACAGTCTATGCTAATTCATTGTATTTGTCAATCTGCTTATAAATTGCTAATAAACTATTATTTATTTGTTTATTTCACTATTAGTAAACGTCTTGTAAAGCATTATACGGTGCATTATTTGTTCAGATATTTAATATGTCAATTCAATACTTTGGATTTATAAATAGATTATAGATTATTCATAATTAATGTATTTGATTACTACAGTAGTGGAGAGTTCAAAAGGTACTCGCACTCAAACCATAATAAGGAGTAACCCAAGGAGGCCGAGATGCAAAAATGATATAGGCATGTATTCAATTAAGTATATTATTTTTGCATCTCAGCCTCCTTGGGTTATTCATTTTCATGGTTTGAGTGCGAGTACCTTTTGAACTCTCTGTATATACAGTGAGGGAAAAAAAGTATTTGATCCCCTGCTGATTTTGCCCACTGACAAAGAAATTATCAGTCTATAATTTTAATGATAGGTTTATTTGAACAGTGAGAGACAGAATAACAACAACAAAAAACAGAAAAACGCATGTCAAAAATGTTATAAATTGATTTGCATTTTAATGAGGGAAATAAGTATTTGACCCCTCTGCAAAACATGATTTAGTACTTGGTGGCAAAACCCTTGTTGGCAATCACAGAGGTCAGACGTTTCTTGTAGTTGGCCACCAGGTTTGCACACATCTCAGGAGGGATTTTGTCCCCCTCCTCTTTGCAGATATTCTCCAAGT
The DNA here is from genome assembly GCF_020615455.1 of Coregonus clupeaformis. Lineage (NCBI taxonomy): Eukaryota > Metazoa > Chordata > Actinopteri > Salmoniformes > Salmonidae > Coregonus > Coregonus clupeaformis. The sequence continues at coordinate 44,289,306 of NC_059225.1, forward strand.
CATTAAGGTTTCGAGGCTGACGTTTGGCAACTCGAACCTTCAGCTCCCTCCACAGATTTTCTATGGGATTAAGGTCTGGAGACTGGCTAGGCCACTCCAGGACCTTAATGTGCTTCTTCTTGAGCCACTCCTTTGTTGCCTTGGCCGTGTGTTTTGGGTCATTGTCATGCTGGAATACCCATCCACGACCCATTTTCAATGCCCTGGCTGAGGGAAGGAGGTTCTCACCCAAGATTTGACGGTACATGGCCCCGTCCATCGTCCCTTTGATGCGGCGAAGTTGTCCTGTCCCCTTAGCAGAAAAACACCCCCAAAGCATAATGTTTCCACCTCCATGTTTGATGTGGGGATGGTGTTCTTGGGGTCATAGGCAGCATTCCTCCTCCTCCAAACACGGCGAGTTGAGTTGATGCCAAAGAGCTCCATTTTGGTCTCATCTGACCACAACACTTTCACCCAGTTCTCCTCTGAATCATTCAGATGTTCATTGGCAAACTTCAGACGGGCCTGTATATGTGCTTTCTTGAGCAGGGGGACCTTGCAGGCGCTGCAGGATTTCAGTCCTTCACGGCGTAGTGTGTTACCAATTGTTTTCTTGGTGACTATGGTCCCAGCTGCCTTGAAATCATTGACAAGATCCTCCCGTGTAGTTCTGGGCTGATTCCTCACCGTTCTCATGATCATTGCAACTCCACGAGGTGAGATCTTGCATGGAGCCCCAGGCCGAGGGAGATTGACAGTTATTTAGTGTTTCTTCCATTTGCGAATAATTGCACCAACTGTTGTCACCTTCTCACCAAGCTGCTTGGCGATGGTCTTGTAGCCCATTCCAGCCTTGTGTAGGTCTACAATCTTGTCCCTGACATCCTTGGAGAGCTCTTTGGTCTTGGCCATGGTGGAGAGTTTGGAATCTGATTGATTGATTGCTTCTGTGGACAGGTGTCTTTTATACAGGTAACAAGCTGAGATTAGGAGCACTCCCTTTAAGAGTGTGCTCCTGATCTCAGCTCGTTACCTGTATAAAAGACACATGGGAGCCAGAAATCTTTCTGATTGAGAGGGGGTCAAATGTTTATTTCCCTCATTAAAATGCAAATCAATTTATAACATTTTTGACATGCGTTTTTCTGGATTTGTTTGTTGTTATTCTGTCTCTCACTGTTCAAATAAACCTACCATTAAAATTATAGACTGATCATTTCTTTGTCAGTGGGCGAACGTACAAAATCAGCAGGGGATCAAATACTTTTTTCCCTCACTGTACAGTATTATTTCTCATACGCACCGGTCACCTTTGTTTTTAGCCTGAGCGCAAACCCTCATACTGTCTTATTACTACAGTAGTGCACATAGGATAACACAAATTATTATGTAACATATATTTCCAACAGAGAATAGTGGAATTGACCTATGTGCCACATAGATTTGATAGAATTTTTCAGATTTGATGGTTACAGTATGAAAAGCATTAATTGAATGCTTATCAAGGTTAAAAGATAACGGAGATATACAGCTGTTATTCTATTCGTATGGGTGAGAGACTGCGTTGGTGTTGTATTGTCTGGCATACACTCAGTGGCCAGTTTATTAGGTACATCCATCTAGTATCAGGTCGGACCCCCCTTTGCCTCCAGAACAGCCTGAATTTTTTGCGGCATGAAAACGTTGCTCAATTGGTATCAATTGGTGTGCCAGGAAAACATTCCCCATACCATTACACCACCGCCACCAGCCTGTACCGTTGACACCAGGCAGGATGGGGCCATGAGCTCATGCTGTTTACGCCAAATCCTGACTCTGCCATCATCATGACGCAACAGAAACCGGGATTCGTCGGACCAGGCAATGTTTTTCCACTCCTCAATTGTCCAGTGTTGGTGATCGCGTGCCCACTGGAACCACTTCTTCTTGTTTTTAGCTGATAGGAGTGGAACCCGGTGTGGTCATCTGCTGCAATAGCCCATCTGTGGCAAGGATCGACAAGTTGTACTGCGCCGTTATTTGCCTGTTTGTGGGCTGCCTGGACAACTTGCACAATTCTTGCCATTCTCCTTCGACTTCTCATCAACGAGTTTGGGAAACCATAGACTACCTCTCCTTTTCTGAGTCTCAGTCCTCTCCTGCTCCCTTCTCTCCTCCACAGTGAGGATGTTAAGATGCCCATCCACGGCCTCCTCCCTACCCTGATCTGTCTCACCCTCTGGCCCCTGTGGAGCCTGCTGATGCCCGCCCTCTGCCACCCTCACCACAGCCCCTGCAGACTGGTAAGAGCTAAACTTCTTGAACAAGTTATTAGAGTGTAGAGGAAGCAAATATACACTCTAAAAAGAAAATGTTCCTGGAGGCACCTTCAGGGGTTCCTCAGATTGCAACACCAGCGAAACCCATAAAGGTGCCTCCAGGAACCTTTTCCCTGAGGAACCTTTTAGGGTTTTAAGGATACTGTAGGAACCGTTTATGTCCCGGCATTCTATTATGAATAATATAAATAATAATACTATTAACAATAGTAATAATACAAATAACATTGAGTGGCACACTTGTAAAGTCACAAATTAATTTGATTGACCTTGAAATTCACAGAAATCCAAATATGCAATCAATAAAGTACAATTCCAAACGTTGACAAACATTCATATTTAATGTGATCTACAGCAAGATAGGAGCCTATACTAATCTGAATCTTGTGAGAAAATACAATAATTATTGTCATCAACTATACAAATCAAAATACCTAATTTTACTGATAGAAATGATATGTTTAGACACATGGAGAATATTTCACAGGTCAATAATAAAACTGATAGGCATGTAGAGACACTAACCAAGCATTAGCACATTGAATAACAGCTTTTCTAAGTGGTTTCTAAATTGTATACAGTGGGGGTCTGAAATTATTGACACCCTTGATAAAGATGTGCAAAAATGACTATAAAATAAATAATTCAAATACTAAGCTACATTGTATGCTCAAAAAAAGGGGAAATTATATATTATTTTATACTAATACAATTGCTCAGAGAAAGAGATTGTTTAAAATGATTGACACCCCTGTTTTCAATACCTTTCAATACTTCACCTTGCGAGGATAAGGGCACTGAGCCTTTTTCTAAAATGTTTTATGAGTTGGAGAACACATTGGGAGGGATCTTAGACCATTCCTGTGATGAGTGTGATAGAAGGAGTCAGGCGCAGTAGGGTAAATCACCAAATACAGAGTTTATTCTGTCGTACACAATTGCGCTGGATAGCGACAAACGAAAACAGGCACAGGGGAAACTATCTACCCTGGCAATACACGGTACGGGATACTCCAACAATATACAGGCACAGGGGAAATATCTACCCTGGCAATACACGGTACGGGATACTCCAACAATATACAGGCACAGGGGAAATATCTACCCCGGCAATACAAGGTGCGAGTAGCTCCACCGAGCTACACTACTCTCACAATAAACAATCACCCACAAGGACAAGGGGGCAGAGGGAACACTTATACACGGACTAATGAGGGGATAAGAACCAGGTGTGTGTAATTGACAAGACAAGACAAATGGAATGATGATATATGGAGCGGCAGTGGCTAGTAAGCCGGTGACGACGAACGCCGAAGCCTGCCTGAACAAGGAGGGGAGGCAGCCTCGGCGGAAGTCGTAACAATTCCTCCATACAGAATCTTTCTAGATCCTTGATATAATTCGATCTGCGCTTATGGACTGCCTTCTTCAATTCAAACCACAGGTTTTCAATGGGTTTCAGGTCTTTGCAAAAATTTAAATGTTGTGGCCAATTAAAAATTTTTGTGTGCTTGGGGTTATTGTCTTGCTGGAAGAGCCACTCCTGATGTCGTTGACCTTAACAAGGGCCCAAGGACCAGTGGAAGCAAAAATACCACCACCATATTTTACAGTAGGTATGGGGTTATTTTCTGCTCATGCATGCTCATCTCGACACCAAACCCACAACTGCTGTGAGTGGCCAAAGAGTTCTATTTTCATGTCATCCAACAAATGTAAACTCCTGGAGTTTGCTAAACAGCGTTGGCACTTGGATTGGAACTGATGCTTTGGTCAGATGACATGAAAATAGAGCTCTTTGGCCAAGCACATCAGTCGTGGGTTTGACGTCGAAATGAGAATACATCAGAAAAAAAAAACACAACAATAAAACATGTAGGTACCTACACAGGAACACCGGCGACCCTGGGACCCCCCATCATACGTTAGCAAAAATATCACAATCCAAGTCTCAAATGTCTCAAGGCTTAAAAATAATTTTTTAACCTGTCTCCTCTCCTTCATCTACACTGATTGAAGTGGATTTAACAGGTGACATCAATAAGGGATCATAGCTTTCACCTGGATTCACCTGGTCAGTCTAGTTATGGAAAGAGCAGGTGTTCCTAATGTTTTGTACATTCAGTGTATATTTCCACACTATGAGGTTGGAATAATACTGTGAAATTGTGAAAATTATGATAATGCGCTTTCAGTGTAAGAGCTGTTTGAAAAGACCGCCTGAAATTTCTGCCTGTTTTGATGGGAGTGAATGCGGTGAATTAGTTCATAGACTATTAAGAAAGAGTTCCAAACCTCTCTGCCAATAACAGCACATTTTCAGTTTTCCCCTCCCCACTCAAACCACTCCCAGACATTCCTAGCAAAATTATTGCTTTAGAAATTGCTCTTGCTAAGAAGAAATGTTTGTTTATTTTTTACCATTTTAATTTCAAACAATCACAGCAAGGTACTTAATTGTGACCCAGAAATTATTTGATATTGATATGGATTGAATTAAATTTAAATTTAATTAAATTATGGTTTGGTTAAATGAACCAGTTTGATTAATTCAGTCCATATTTAAAGCCAAAGTTCAGTATTCTATGAGCCAGGTGAAACTGTAATCCACAGCCACTACAAACTTCAGCTAACTTTAGCCACAGCTAGCTAACAATCAATGGAAGTGATAGCTGCAACCGGTTGATTTCAGTGAATATAAAAAAATCCTCCTCATGCTCCTAGCCTACATTGGAAAGTACATAGACTTTTTGTTTATAAAAAAAAAAAACCTGGGGCCTCCCGAGTGGTGCAGCGGTCTAAGGCACTGCATCACAGTGCTTGAGGTGTCACTACAGACCCGGGTTCGTTCCTAGGCTATGTCACAACCGGCCGTGACCGGGAGTCCCATAGGGCGGTGCACAATTGGCCCAGCGTCATCCGGGTTAGGGGAGGGTTTGGCCGTGGGGGCTTTACTTGGCTCATTGCGCTCCAGCGACTCTTTATGGTGGGCCGAGTGCCTGCAGGCTGACTTCGGTCATCAGTTGAACGGTGTTTCCTCCGACACATTGGTGCAGCTGGCTTCCGGGTTATGCTGGCGGGTGTTAAGGAGCGCAGTTTGGCGGGTCATGTTTCGGAGGACGCATGACTCGACCTTCGCCTCTCCCGAGCCCGTTGGGGAGTTGCAGCGATAAAACAAGATCGCAATTGGATATCACGAAAAAGGGGGTAAAAAAAATAGTATTTTTTATTCTTGTTTTTACTACCTGCCATGTAGACAGTAGACACACATATAATGAAATAGAAATGCAGAATCCAGCAGAGGGGAAACCCATTTTCACAAAATACTTTCATGATGAGACCACTTAACCTTTACAGAAAGCCAGCAAAAGTCTAAATAAACATAGCAGATTTTACCCATTAGGCCTACTGTACAGGCAGCAGTTTTTCAAAATGGCCACCAACCAGCTCAATGGGACCAAATTAGGCCTAGGTCTACTAAGAGTGGTTTAAATGGCAACAACTATTAAATGGCTTAAATAGCTTGAGACCAAAGACCAAATAAAATTAAACAGAAATCAGAACAGTGAATTACAGTCAAATAGCGAATTCATCCATTAGACAGCTGAATCAACACACGTTTTCTGAAAATGTTTTACTTCACCAAAAAAGCCTCTAAAGTAGTTAAAACAGAAAATGTCCTATTATTCTGTTTCTTAATCACTGCACCACACAGACCTTAGGCCTAGCTACTTAAAACAAAGTTACAGAATGAAAACCTTGGCAAAAAACCTGAAACCTATAGATCTAGGGGAGACTGGGGCACAAAGTAACACGGGCACAAAGTAACAACTAAATAGTGTATCTGGGTGATTCTGCAACTTCGGGCACTTTGGCCCTGCAAGATTTCAGAAATTAAAGCATATTGAAACACACTTTTACCAGTATTATAATTGTCTTTGATTTGTCTAGAAACAATATCTGATAATGGCTGCGATCGTGCTATTCAAGAATGTATATATTTTTGTCATTTTTCCAAGACAGCCATAGACAAATGTCATTTCCGTCATTAAACATCAATTTTATTTGAAAATGAAATATCATACAATTTATTTATAACACGTTTCTTATACATTTGTACATTAACTTGTATTGATTTTTAAGGTTTTCCTAATATTAATAATTCAACACGACCCCTGAATGTATAAACTTGCCTTTGTGACAGCTGAAAACATTTATTTATCATGAAAAATAAAAATGTCCACCCAACCGTTTTGTGAGATTATGATAACAACCATATGATTTCCCTGTCTACAACAAATCAATCAATGTAAATTATACATAGTATACTCATTTACCTCAAAAATATGGGTGTGGTGGAAAAGACAAGGTGTGGTGGAAATAAAATAAAAAACGTATGAAAACAATATTTTATTGCAAACATTTTGAACTAAAACCATTGTTCAACATATAATTAATATAAGACAAAGTAAGATTCCAAAAGTAGCCGATGGGCAGAGCTCAAGCATTTGTGGTAGATCCAAAACAGGTGTGGAGGGTCACCTGCTTGTGAGAATCACCAAAGTGAACTGCCTGGATTTCTCTGGTGTATTTACACAGGTAGTTCTCTGCAAAGTCAATATGCACGATGATCTCCTCTTTCCGCAGATTCTCTTTTAATTCTCTCAGTTTGGAGTATTGGTGTTGAATGTTGTACACGTGTTTCCCCAACTTCTCTTTCAATCCTTTGGAGAAGTCCTCCAGTAGAATCTGCAGTGTGCCACCCACCTTTTCTTTTACTGTCGAATGTACAGTGAACTTCTCCATGTTTCTCTCTCTCTTCAGCTTTGTTTTTCCACTCAAACCACCATGTCTGCTCACCAGCATCAAAGTCAGATGTTTAAGCTCTTTTGCTTGGCAAAGGGAGCACTCTCTGTACATGCACTCTTTCTTCAGGTTTTGAAAAATGTATGCACTCACTAACTGTAAGTCGCTATGGATAAGAGCGTCTGCTAAATGACTAAAATGTAAAATGTTCTCACAGCACAAAGACTCAATAAGGTTCTCAATGTAGTTTTTCCACCATGAACTGGAGGTTGGCGTGGGTTTTGCAGAGACATGTGTCCCTATCCTGGACTGTTGGCTTGACAACCCAAAAAGGATGTCTTTTGCAGAATTCATAGTAGGAAATTTGAATATCTGAATATTCCATCTTAAACTTCAGATAAAGGAGTATGAAAAATGTATGCACTCACTAACTGTAAGTAGTTCTGGATAAGAGCGTCTGCTAAATGACTAAAATGTAAATGTAAAATGAATTGTTCCATTCAAGAAGCGCTTCTGCTTTTTCTTCTTGTTCCTCGTTAGTGTCCTTTTTCCCTGTTGTTGCTCTACTGTTGTCATCATGTTCATAGAATCTAGTGATTTTCTCTTCTGTGGCTGTGCTAATTCTGTTACACTGCTTTTTCCTGGAGTATTGAAGACTTGTTGGCCTGTTTTCATTTGCCCTCATTGCTTTTGCTGAAAATCAAAATTCTCTGTTTGCGGCTTTGACTAGGCCATACTTTCTCAGGATGTTGCCTCTGAGCATTTTTGAAGCCACTTGTTTGTCCTTGGCACTGCGCATGTTTTGATACTTTTGCTTTAACTCTGCAATGATGGCATTTTGAAACAATAAAATCCTTCTCAAGTGATTTGATATTGAGATAAAAATGGCTGCATTGGTACTTTAAGAAATAAGTTGACATAATTAGAAATAAGATATTCTCCTCTTTTCTACTGTAGGTACTGTATGTAATTCAAAATTAGTTTATTCTGTTACGCTAGCGATATTCCTTTTTTTTATGCTCTCTCCCAATGTGTTCTCCAACTCATAAAACATTTCAGAAAAAGGCTCAGTGCCGTTATCCTTGCAAGGTAAGCTATTGAAAGGTACTAAACAAATGATTACTTGTTAAACAAAATCTCTTTCTCTGAGCAATTGTATTAGTATAAAATAATATAATTTCTACTTTTTCAGGGCATACAACATAGCTCAGTATTTGAAATATTTATTTTATACATTTTTGCTAATCTTTATCAAGGGTGTCAATAATTTCAGGCCCCACAGTAACTCTCAATACAAAAATACAAAAAACATACAATAAAATACCATGTAAAAAAGTTCCTTTGAATTATGAACTTCAGAGCTTGTGGTTCTCACTGAAAGCTGTGAAAAAGTGCCTGATGACATCTTCATAAGAAATGCAGCATACACTCTGGTTTCTGAAGGGAAGAGAGAGCATAAGTTACCACAATAGATATAAGCAAAGGTAATTCTATCATGGAAACAGCTACTACTGCTGGTTCTCAGGGTTTCCGTTCATGCATACATTAAATACTTTTATATCGTCGTATACTCTCTGGTCTGATTTGTGGTATAATACCTTTTTTCTTTGCTGTTTAAAGTATTTTAACATATAAAATGAAGTATTTGAAATTGTATTGATCTCGCATACACTTAATTTCTCTCCCTTTCTTTTTACAGACCCAAAAGACTGCTCTCTGTAGTAAAAGTGAGATCTCATCTGTGCCGAGGGACCTACCGGACAACATAGAGGAACTCCACCTGACACATAACCACATTCAGACGCTACAAGATGACTCCCTCTCCCGCTACATCTTCCTTCGCACTCTGAGCTGTGCAGAAAACCGCTTGGAGACAGTGGGGTCAAAGTTCTTTCACAACTCACCTCATCTAGAGAGCCTCAATCTAGCTGCCAATAAACTTCACGTTGGATACCAGCAAACTAGCATGGCGCTGCTCACCCTGTCTGGACTCAGAGTTCTGGATCTGTCAGAAAACCAGCTTACGGATGACATGGCCTCCGTCCTCCTCCAGAATATGACGTCCCTGGAGTACCTCAACCTTTCCAGGAACCTCCTGCAAAGGCTGGACGAAAGCTCCTTCAGCGACCTCCACCAGCTCAGAGAGCTGGACCTGCAGAGGAACATGCTGTTTGAGATCGTTGGGGCCTTCGATCACCTGCACAAGCTCCAGAAACTAAACCTGGCCTTCAACTACCTGCCCTGCCTTGTGGACTTCAACATGACCCAGCTGGTTGTGCTCAACGCCAGTCACAACGTCATTGAGTGGTTCATAGCCAACCAGGACCTCCAGGAAACCTTCCAGCTGGAGACCCTGGATCTCACCGACAACAACCTCCTTTTCTTCCCCTTCCTGCCCACCCAGAGCCGCCTGAGGAACCTCTATCTGTCCCAGAACATGTTGAGCTTCTACGAACACCTGGCAGACACAGCTGGCTACCTAAACTGGACCACCAGTGTCCAGTTCTACAACCTGAGGGGCAACGTGAGCAATGTCACGGCCCAGCTGTGGGACGAGAGCCTGCACGGCGACATCTCCTCTCTAGACCTGCTGGATCTCAGTGGAAATCAGGTGGGCTACTTCCCCCAAGGGTTTATCAGCAAAATGCCTAGCCTGGCCAAACTCAGGATGCAGACAAACTGTCTCAAGGTTTTAAATCTAACACTGGAAAAACTTCCGGGGACGTTGTACGAGTTGGATTTGAGCAACAATAGATTAACGGAGCTCCATGCTGACCAAGGTAGTTTAAGTGAGTTAGGCAACCTGAGCTATCTCAACCTGAGCCAGAATGGCCTGCAGAGTCTACCTCCTAGACTGTTCTCCTCACTCACCAGCATCAGCTCTGTGGATATCAGCTTTAACAGAGTTGGCATATGCTCCCTTGAGAAAGGGGGCGGGAACATGGGTGGGGGTAACCAATCAGACTGTGTCGTTTGGAGAAACATCATCTCTCTGAGACAGCTCCACCTATCAGGGTGCAACCTGGGGAGGCTGCCGTCGTCAGCGTTCGCAGGGACACCTCTAACACACCTGGAGCTGTCTAATAACCCAGAACTCATCATCGGGCACAGCTCGATAGTAGGCCTCAGCAGAACTTTACACCATCTAGGATTGGGAAACACAGGCCTGAGAGACTTTGACTTCTCTCCTTTCCACTACTTGAAGTCTTTGAACATTTCCAGAAACTCTCTTACTCAGCTCCCTGCTTCACTGCTACACCTGGAGCTGAGGCTGCTGGACCTGAGGGACAACAAACTGAACACTCTCCCCTTAGATCAGGCTAACACATTAGCCTTGAAACTACACACTGTTTTTCTCAATGGAAACACTTTCAACTGCTGCCAGTTGGACTGGTACAGGACATTTGAGAGGGCGAAAACAGTCAATATCATTGACCTCTCAGACATTTCATGTCAGGATCTGACAAAAAGGACACACAGAGTGGTGCTTTTAGACCCTGTAATATGTGGTGGGAGTGAGGAGGAGTCTGTGTACTGGTACATCCTGTTGTTTATCGTACCTGTCCTCTGCCTGGTTGGGATTTCTGTCATCTTCCTGCTCACTTTCAGGCCCAGACTGCTTCCCAAGGCCATTAAAAAGAAATGCTGGAGGCCCACGTCATACTGACATTTCAGTCACCTTCCCTGTGTTGTGGAAGAAAGGTCAAATAATTAAGACAATGTGGTACATTCTGTCCAAGTGTGATGTTTTGCACATGGGTCGTTCCATGTCATTTCAGCAAGCCATGACACCCACCATCTCAGATTGTTCTGAAATCGTTTCTGTAGCTAGAAACAGATAAGATAAGCATTCCGGAAACATTATTTTGTTGAAATATAATTTGATCTCTGAGAAATTGAGCTAATTGTTGGCACCCAAATTGGCCACTTTAATTTATAGGATTCATTATAATATTCAATAATTATAGTACCAAAGTATTTTCTAACAATGAGTAAGACATGAGAAATCCTCACATCAATCCCACCCCAACAATGAGTATATAGTATCAGTTCTCAATGTTTGACAGGTAGTATGGAAATGCGGCTCCGAGTATTGTTTCTTCATCCTATGTAATTTGGTGATATTTTTTATTTTCCTGTTCAGATAAATTAATCAATGAAGTTAATTTTGCAGAGATCAAATAATATTTAAACAACATAAAGTTGCAGGAATGCTAATGTTATCTGTTTCTAACAACAGAAACAATTTCAGAACAACCTGAGATTTTGAATTTATTGTGTTAGAGGTTTCATGATGCTTGTATCTAAACCAAAGTAGATAATTTTAAGATTGTTCTATATATCAGTTTTGGTCTCTATAAGCTTCAATATTATTAGGTCCAAAACCTAGCATGAAAGTGCATCCCTGTAGCTGTGTGGGATAATATAGTCAAAATGTTTGCCTTGGGGTAAGTTGAGCCAATGGCCATGGGGTAAGTTGAGTAAATGGTTGAGCCAATGGCAAGTTGACCAAATTAAAAGTGTTTTCTTCCCAGGCGCAGTGGTGATCCGTCATTCAGGGCAGAGCCCCACCAGTTTTGAGCCCCATCTGTTTTAAAAAATTTTTTTTTTAATAAAGAAATATATTTTCTTTGTTGCTGCCTGTTTTGCATGTCATTTTGGCATTAATACGTGTCACATATCAGTTTGCGTGTCACATATAAAGCTGCATACAAACATGGTCTCCTTTTTGCTTTCCAAAATGCAGGTGTTTTAGCCTAGCTCAGTGCTTTCTGTGGTGGAGGGGCAGCCAGCTGAAAATACAGAGCGTAGGGGTTGGTAATCTTCTGTAGTTGCGCCATGATTGGCTCAGTGTTCTGTCACTCACGGGGACACTACGTCACCGCAAAATCTACAGGGAGAGCTAGAAAGTTCAAGCCCCCTTGGGTGCTGTCACGCGTGCTGTAGGTGGGTGCAGTGGTGGAATCAAACGCAGGACACCGAAGTATAGTCCAACAGACTTTAGTAAATCTCCAACAAGGAAATACGACAACTCTTGCCCGAAGGCGAAATTACGCACGAAGGCGAACAAAAACAAAAGCGCACTAAACAGGTGCGTAACACTCCAACGCAGTGGAGGGAAGCTCAACCGAGCGAAAATACTAATTAAGCCCTACACACGACAGACCAAAATCAATAACACACAACACTAGACAAACACAACGAGAAACTTATAGGACACTAATTACGCTAAACGAGAACAGGTGTGACAACAAACAGACAAAAGCAAACGAACATGAAACATACAACGGTGGCAGCTAGTATTCCGGAGACAACGAACGCCGAAGCCTGCCCGAACAAGGGAGAGAGGCAGCCTCGGCCGAAACCGTGACAGGTGCTGCCATAGATTTACATTAGAAGTGCACATCCAAGAAGGCTCAAGGTCATTGGCCACAGATAAAAGGACGTCAAATCACGTTATATCTACCGTAGCTTTGATTGGACTGATCATGTCAACATCATACTTAAAAAATTGTAGCTAGCAAGCTAGACAAGCAGTCATCATCATGAATCACATCAACAATCTACTGGCAAATCATTTTCAATCCTTGTCATATGAAGAGAAATTATAGATAAAACGTATCGGTGCTCATCAGCCATTGGACATACACATTAGACAACAAGTTGGAAATCGCAAATTCAACAATGAGTGGTTTGGAAGGAATCAGTGGCTAACTGCAAGCGTTGCAAAGCAATCACTATTTTGCTTCCCCTGCTATTTGGTGGAGAGGGTGTGTGGTCCAAGTCTGGGTTTAAGGGTCTCTTTTCCAAGCTTAAAAGGATAAACATTCACACGCAACACCATGGGCCAGAAAAGGTTGAATATATTGGCCATGCTGTCAATCCAGCATGACTTCTGCCACGTTCAAAACAACTGGAAACTCAGAACTGGGAAATCGCAGACTTCAGTGAGTTCAAGACAACTGGAAACTCTGAAAAAAACTAGCTCAGACTGGGAAAACACGTTTTGAACGGTCATCCAACTCGGAATTCCAAGTCAGGAACTCAAGCCTCTTTCTAGAGCTCCGACCTGAAGATCACTGAAGTCATGATTCAACCTTTTTTTTTCAGAGTTCCCATATCTTGATGACAAAGTTTAATGAAAACATTTGCCCACAAGAAGAACAGGAAGGTGGCGCGGCGGTCCAAGTGAGCACAGCACAACGGTGAGTCCAAAAATGTCTTGTATGCTGCTGCATAAATTATGTAATATGCCAGGGAGATATGTATACTGTAGCTAAGAAAGTAATACTAAGTGTATGTTGTGTAGTAAACTGTTAGTAGCCCATGTGCCTCACCCAAATAAGTTGGTCCCTTTCCCCCTCATAACTTAGCCTACTGTTCTGACTTGGTGGACACATGTAGTCTATAGCCTGTTTTAGAGAAATGTCATCAACAAATATTGTAAGAGCTTTCATTGTCTGCTTATATGCCCCCTTATTTATCCTACAGTTCTGACTTGATGTACAGGGAGAATACTGTAAGAACGGCCCACGTTCTGAATTCTGTCGCTGTAAATTTCCAAAGTGCTGAACAAATAGTTATATTGACTACGTCTGTCTTAGCTCGCTCATTAATGTCTTAATCGAAATTACGGATTGCCTCTTATCCGCTCATCGTTCCCTTATGCCATAGTTTGTACATCTCAATTGTCAGTAGAAAGCACATTTGTTTAAGCAAGTCAGTCATATCAGCCATGTTTTTTAAAGGCAGTAAATGAGGCTGAATTAACTGTTTCGCTGCCAGACAAGGCTCCGCTGATAGCCAGGTGTAGCAGTGGTAAGGATTCACTCCATGGTGCTGAAAAGAAAGCTCTGCTGTTGGGACAGCTTTATGTAGGCCCTAACAGTTTGTGGGCACCGTTTGTCACCATTATAGTGCAATTAATGTATTGTTTAGTGTTGTGTTCTTTTGTGTAGTGGCTTTGCTGGCATGCATTAAAAAAAACATGCTAAAATCGCCACTGCCCAGGCATAATGCAAGGCATTATCGCTGGGCTATGAGGTAACAACAGGGCCTATGTTATAGTGTAAAAAAAAGTACAACATGTTTGTTAGATGTTAAGCCTGTGTTAAAAGATGCTTAAAATGATTAAAAGACAAAAAAGCAATTGTGATTGTGTTGAATTGTGTTTGGGAAATAAAGATAGACATGTTTTAAAAAGGTAGTGGTAATATTTCGTTCGGTACTGTGACGAGTACTGAGGATACGAAAGGCAGGATGCAGAAGCAGGAATTAACAAGGTAAAGGTTTACTTAACAATGACAACGAGCATACCAACGCGTACATAAACGACACGACTCTAACAATTACACACAACAATGAACAAACAGTCCAGGGCTAAATAGGGGTGGTGATGAGATGATGAGGTGCAGGTGCGCTGGAGGTGATTAGGGTGCGTTGGGTTTCCATTCCTGTGTTTGCCGAAGTGATGCGCTCAGACCGGTGGCTCAGTAGACCGGCGAATCAGAGCGCCGGAGGGGAGCAATGGGAGGAGACGTGACAGGTACAGACATTTGTAGGTGGCTTAACTTACCCTGTCCAGCGGCTCAACTTACCCACATTTTTTTGGACAAGCTATGTTTTCAAAGCTGTGATGTTAACATGAGTTCTGATTAAGTTACCCCTCTCTCCCCTACATGTGGTGATTTCTCACATTGACAAAACATAAAACAAACATACTGTATCCTGTTAAAATAAACCAGATGTGATAAATAACTCTGTTTATTATCTATGCATAGTCACTTTAACTCTACCTACATGTACATATTACCTCAATTACCTCAACTAACCTGTGCCCCCGCACAACGACTCTATACCGCTACCCCCTGTATATAGCCTCACTACTGTTATTTTGCTGCTGCTCTTTAATTATTTGTTATTTCTTTTTATTTCTTTTATTTTTTACTTAACACATATTTTTCTTAAAACTGCATTGTTGGTTAAGGGCTTGTAAGTAAGCATTTCACTGTAAGGTCTACATCTGTTGTATTTGGCGCATGTGACAAATACAATTTTATTTTATTTGATAACTGCGTGCTATACATTTTTCGGAAGCCAGTCAAGATTTCCCATAAATGTGCTGGACCTTTTTGCATCATTATAATCTGATGGTACTATGTGTACTTGGTTTACACCATCCCTGCCTCTAGGGGCCTGTTGTGTGCGCTTATTGTGTTTGTATGTGTGTGCAGAAGTCTTGTGATGCAAACTGTTGCTAAAAGCAGCTGAGGAAACATGACATTTCCTGTTTTGTTGAGATGTGCAGCAACTGCCCAGTTGTGTCTCAGAAAGGAGTTGGCCTCGAGTCGGATTTGTGAGGCACAGCTACAACTTTGGCCACGGGGACCGCATTTAAGTTGATTTCCAGTATTCCACCAACATGGCTTTGAAAGGTAAAATGTTAGTATGAAAGTGTGTTGGACTACGGCACAACTTTATCCTTCACATTTTCTATGTTGTCAGGTCAGTCCTATGTACTGAACTATTAGCAGCTAAAGGTTATAGATTTCCAAAAAGTATTGTGCTTTCACCGTGTTTAAAAATGACAATCACTATTTTCCATACAAATCAACTCTGCCTAAAGTGAAGCACCAATCAACATACAACACCTGACGGGCCACATTTCACGATTGGAACACGGGCCAAAATAATAATAAAAAACACTTCTAAGTAAGAAACAGCACCTTTATCTTCATGTTCTTCACTTCAGCTCAAGTCTACTGTGTGCTAGTGTACCTGTAGCTCTCTTCACGACAACAGACACAGGTTGGTTCCTTGAAACGGGCGTTTATTGCCTTGCACGTCTTTTTCTTCGATGCATCCACGTCACACCGTGAGAACTATATATTTGATGAACACAGTAACGTTGATAAATTATACAGTACTGAAACAAAATAATACAAATGGCGCTCGGCGCGACAATACAAATGGCGCTTGGCGCGACAATACAAATGGCACTTACATTTACGTCATTTAGCAGACGCTCTTATCCAGAGCGACTTACAGTTAGTGAATACATATATATTTTTTTTCATACTGCCCCCCCGTGGGAAATGAACCCACAACCCTGGCGTTGCAAACGCCATGCTCTATCAACTGAGCTACATCCCTGCCGGCCATTCCCTCCCCTACCCTGGACGACGCTGGGCCAATTGTGCGTCGCCCATGAGTCTCCCGGTCGCGGCCGGCTGCGACAGAGCCTGGATTCGAACCAGGATCTCTAGTGGCACAGTTAGCACTGCAATGCAGTGCCTTAGACCACTGTGCCACTCAGGAGACACTTGGCGCCAATATAAACAAAGTTCTACAGGTTGAACAAAATACCTCGTTGGCTGCTTGTCCTGAAAAGAGGTTCTTGAATCCTTAAAGTCCCTTTACTGTCTTTCTTGGCCTCTGCCATCAACAATTATAACTCAGACTAAGATCTGCTTAAGTTAGATTGCACACAGTCAATTAAAAAATTCCGTAGCAGGATGGAACATAAACACACAAACAATGGCCTAACGTTAATTTTACCTGTTACATCACATTTAAATTCTTACCTATACATCAATAAATCATTTAATTTTTTACTACATCAAATAAACCATGAATTATGTATTAATCATGCATCGTGAACACAGCATCTATGTAACACCACTTACAGTACCTTTAACCTCATCTGGGCATGATGTGATGCAAAGTGGGTCTTCCATAGCTCTAGGTTGAAAATGACAAAGGTTAAGACAACGGGATACTAATATCCCATAGCTCTTTGCAACAATGGGACCAGCTATGCTAGTTAGCAACAGTTAGCAATGGTTAGTAGTTAGCAATGGCGCTGGTCCCAGATTTGTGACGACGTTGATTTAACCTGTATGTTAAATCGATTTAGCTGCTGCCTGTCCTCCATTGCAGATGGAATCTACTCCTCCAGTCCAGTGTCCCTCCTGTGCTGGTCCTCATAAGTGAATCTATGAGTGTGGAAATAACAGATTACAAATGGATTGAATTAAATGTAAATTGAATTAAATTATGGTTTGGTTAAATGAACCAGTTTGATTAATTCAGTCCAAATTTAAAGCCAAAGTTCAGTATTCTATGAGCCAGGTGAAACTGTAATCCACAGCCACTACAAACTTTAGCCACAGCTAGCTAACAATCAATGGAAGTGATAGCTGCAACCGGTTGATTTCAGTGAATATAAAAAAATCATCCTCATGCTCCTAGCCTACATTGAAAAGTACATAGACTTTTTGTTTATAAAACAATTAACAACCTGAGGCCTCCTGAGTGGCGCAGCGGTCTAAGGCACTGCATCACAGTGCTTGAGGCATCACTACAGACCCGGGTTCGTTCCTAGGCTATGACCGGGAGTCCCATAGGGCGGTGCACAATTGGCCCATCATTGGCACAATTTACTTGGCTCATCGCACTCCAGCAACTCCTTGTGGCGGGCCGGGGGCCTACAGACGGTTTGGCGAGTCATGTTTCGGATGACTTGACCTTCACCTCTCCCAAGCCCGTTTGGGAGTTGCAGCGATAAGACAAGATCGCAATTGGATATCATGAAAAAGGGGGTACAAAAATAGTGTTTTTTATTCTTATTTTTACTACCTGCCATGTAGACAGTAGACACCCATATAATGATATATAAATGCAGAATCCAGCAGAGGGGAAACTAATTTTCACAAAATACTTTTATGATGAGACCACTTAACCTTTACAGAAAGCCAGCAAAAGTCTAAATAAACATAGCAGATTTTACCCATTAGGCCTACTGTACAGGCAGCAGTTTTTCAAAATGGCCACCAACCAGCTCAATGGGACCAAATTAGGCCTAGGTCTACTAAGAGTGGTTTAAATGGCAACAACTATTAAATGGCTTAAATAGCTTGAGACCAAAGACCAAATAAAATTAAACAGAAATCAGAACAGTGAATTACAGTCAAATAGCGAATTCATCCTTTAGACAGCTGAATCAACACACGTTTTCTGAAAATGCTTTACTTCACCAAAAAACCCTCTAAAGTAGTTAAAACAGAAAATGTCCTATTATTATGTTTCTTAATCACTGCACCACACAGACCTTAGGCCTAGCTACTTAAAACAAAGTTACAGAATGAAAACCTTGGCAAAAAACCTGAAACCTATAGATCTAGGGGAGACTGGGGCACAAAGTAACACGGGCACAAAGTAACAACTAAATAGTGTATCTGGGTGATTCTGCAACTTCGGGCACTTTGGCCCTGCAAGATTTCAGAAATTAAAGCATATTGAAACACACTTTTACCAGTATTATAATTGTCTTTGATTTGTCTAGAAACAATATCTGATAATGGCTGCGATCGTGCTATTCAAGAATGTATATATTCTTGTCATTTTTCCAAGACAGCCATAGACAAATGTCATTTCCATCATGTCATTAAACATCAATTTTATTTGAAAATGAAATATCATACAATTTATTTATAACACATTTCTTATACATTTGTACATGAACTTGTATTGATTTTTAAGGTTTTCCTAATATTAATAATTCAACACGACCCCTGAATGTATAAACTTGCCTTTGTGACAGCTGAAAACATTTATTTATCATGAAAAATAAAAATGTCCACCCAACCGTTTTGTGAGATTATGATAACAACCATATGATTTCCCTGTCTACAACAAATCAATCAATGTAAATTATACATAGTATACTCATTTACCTCAAAAATATGGGTGTGATGGAAAAGACAAGGTGTGGTGGAAATAAAATAAAAAACGTATGAAAACAATATTTTATTGCAAACATTTTTGAACAACAACCATTGTTCAACATTTAATTAATATAAGACAAAGTAAGATTCCAAAAGTAGCCGATGGGCAGAGCTCAAGGAAGTAGGCCAGTGTTTTTGAGAGATGGGCCCAGATAGCAGAGGGGTCAAGCCATGAGAGATGGGCCCAGATAGCAGAGGGGTCAAGCCATGAGAGATGGGCCCAAATAGCAGAGGGGTCAAGCCATGAGAGATGGGCCCAGATAGCAGAGGGGTCATGCCATGAGAGATGGGCCCAGATAGCAGAGGGGTCATGCCATGAGAGATGGGCCCAAATAGCAGAGGGGTCAAGCCATGAGAGATGGGCCCAGATAGCAGAGGGGTCATGCCATGAGAGATGGGCCCAGATAGCAGAGGGGTCATGCCATGAGAGATGGGCCCAGATAGCAGAGGGGTCATGCCATGAGAGATGGGCCCAGATAGCAGAGGGGTCATGCCATGAGAGATGGGCCCAAATAGCAGAGGGGTCAAGCCATGAGAGATGGGCCCAAATAGCAGAGGGGTCAAGCCACATAGAAGAGCTCAGTGAGCAAAGTCAAACTGTATCATTTGTGGTATATCCAACACCGGTGTGGAGGGTCACCTGCTTGTGAGAATCACCAAAGTGAACTGCCTGGATTTCACTGGTGTATTTACACAGGTAGTTCTCTGCAAAGTCAAAATGCACGATGATCTCCTCTTTCCGCAGACTCTCTTTTAATTCTCTCAGTTTGGAGTATTGGTGTCGAATGTTGTACACGTGTTTCCCCAACTTCTCTTTCAATCCTTTGGAGAAGTCCTCCAGTAGAATCTGCAGTGTGCCACCCACCTTTTCTTTTACTGTCAAATGTACAGTGAACTTCTCCATGTTTCTCTCTCTCTTCAGCTTTGTTTTTCCACTCAAACCACCATGTCTGCTCACCAGCATCAAAGTCAGATGTTTAAGCTCTTTTGCCTGGCAAAGGGAGCACTCTCTGTACATGCACTCTTTCTTCAGGTTTTGAAAAATGTATGCACTCACTAACTGTAAGTCGCTATGGATAAGAGCGTCTGCTAAATGGCTAAAATGTAAAATGTTCTCACAGCACAAAGACTCAATAAGGTTCTCAATGTAGTTTGTCCACCATGAACTGGAGGTTGGCGTGGGTTTTGCAGAGGCATGTGTCCCTATCCTGGACTGTTGGCTTGACAACCCAAAAAGGACGTCTTTTGCAGAATTCATAGTAGGACATTTGAATATCTGAATATTCCCTCTTAAACTTTAGATAAAGGTTCTGAATTGTTCCTTTTAAGAAGCGCTTCTGCTTTTTCTTCTTGTTCCTCGTTAGTGTCCTTTTTCCCTGTTGTTGCTCTACTGTTGTCATCATGTTCATAGAATCTAGTGATTTTTTCTTCTGTGGTACTTTTGCTTTAACTCTGCAATGATGGCATTTTGAAACAATAAAATCCTTCTCAAGTTCTTAAGAGTTCCCTTCATTTGCTGTTTTGTCTTTGTCTTTGGGGAATCTTAATGCTCTTCTCTGTGTCACGGAGGCTCTCCGCACTGCTAAAGCTAACTCTCTCTCCTCTGCTCTTGTCCTTCAACTGAGACTGCTCTTCTCTATGTCACGGAGGCTCTCCGCACTGCTAAAGCTAACTCTCTCTCCTCTGCTCTTGTCCTTCTAGACCTGTCTGCTGCCTTTGATACTGTGAACCATCAGATCCTCCTCTCCACCCTCTCCGAGCTGGGCATCTCCGGCGCGGCTCACTCCTGGATTGCGTCCTACCTGACCGGTCGCTCCTACCAAGTGGCGTGGCGAGAAGCTGTCTCCGCACCACGTGCTCTCACCACTGGTGTCCCCCAGGGCTCAGTTCTAGGCCCTCTCCTTTTCTCCCTATACACCAAGTCACTTGGCTCTGTCATATCCTCACATGGCCTCTCCTATCATTGCTACGCTGACGATACACAACTAATCTTCTCCTTTCCCCCTTCTGATAACCAGGTGGCGAATCGCATCTCTGCATGTCTGGCAGACATATCAGTATGGATGACGGATCACCACCTCAAGCTGAACCCTGGCAAGACGGAGCTGCTCTTCCTCCCGGGAAGGACTGCCCGTTCCATGATCTCGCCATCACGGTTGACAACTCCGCTGTGTCCTCCTCCCAGAGTGCGAAGAGCCTAGGCGTGACCCTGGACAACACCCTGTCGTTCTCCGCCAACATCAAGGCGGTGACCCGCTCCTGCAGGTTCATGCTCTACAACATTCGGAGAGTACGACCCTGCCTTACACAGGAAGCGGCACAGGTCCTAATCCAGGCACTTGTCATCTCCCGTCTGGACTACTGCAACTCGCTGTTGGCTGGCCTCCCTGCCTGTGCCATTAAACCCCCTACAACTCATCCAGAATGCCGCAGCCCGTCTGGTGTTCAACCTTCCCAAGTTCTCTCATGTCACCCCCTCCTCCGCACACTCCACTGGCTTCCAGTTGAAGCTCGCATCCGCTACAAGACCATGGTGCTTGCCTATGGAGCAGTGAGGGGAACGGCACCTCTGTACCTTCGGGCTCTGATCAGTCCCTACACCCAAACGAGGGCATTGCGTTCATCCACCTCTGGCCTGCTGGCTCCCCTTCCTCTGCGGAAGCATAGTTCCCGCTCAGCCCAGTCAAAACTGTTCGCTGCTCTGGCACCCCAATGGTGGAACAAGCTCCCTCACGACGCCAGGACAGCGGAGTCACTCACCACCTTCCGGAGACATTTGAAACCCCACCTCTTTAAGGAATACCTGGGATAGGATAAAGTAATCCTTCTACCGCCCCCCCCCCCCAAAACAAAAATTTGTAAAGTGATTATCCCACTGGCTATAGGGTGAACGCACCAATTGGTGAGTCGCTCTGGATAAGAGCGTCTGCTAAATGACGTAAATGTGCCCTTGAGCAAGGCACTTAACCCTAATTGCTCCTGTAAGTCGCTCTGGATAAGAGCGTCTGCTAAATGACTAAAATGTAAAAAAATTTAATAAAACAGGGAGGCCCTCGGATCAATTTCCCAAAAAGGAAGTCGAGGTCTCAACTTACTGTTGCGAGTTAGAATAGTAGAATATACAAGGTGCAATTTTGAAATTTGGTTGTGCATCAGCAGTTTTTATTTTGTTATGTCAGTCACTGATAATCAGTCAATTAGCCCATGTCAGCTAAAATTGTTTAGATTGCTAAATTAGTTTAGAGGCCAGCTATCTAAACTTGTTATCATGGTCAATTACTGGCCAGGGGGACCCCATTGATTTTGTCAGTCTCACTCAGATATCATATAAAAAATGGCAAACATTTCCATAGTCGCGGGAAGTAGGGGTGCTGAGGGAGCTAAAAGTATCTTATATAAAATGTCTTAATTTTGGCTACGCATGAAAAAAGACACGACCGGGCTGATGGAAACAGGAAATGACGGTACAATTTTATAAATGTAGACAGACAATTTGTTCGTTTGACATGATGGGATCTTTTTGTGTCAGTGGTTGTATTTGATTAACATTTCATTAAAAAGTATGAATTTCAGCAAACAAAGTAAGGCACACAACTACAGAGGACAAACATAGGTACAAGGCAGGTGTTTCATAAATTACATTTTTTAAAGTATTGACCTTGGGCGAATCGATGTAGGTGGATCTGAATTCCACAAAGCCTGGTCTCTGCTCAACTCCGTTGGTGGAGTTAATCAGAAACTCCCTTCACCATGGAGTTGAGTTTAGTCAGCTACCTTAGCTCTGGTATTTAAAGAGTGTTTGTGTGTGTGTGTATCAATGCAGGACCCTCAGGGTTACTGGCAGGCAGGCAGTACTGGGTGCCGGTCAGGATGGCTGTTTGGAGCTGTAGAGTGCAGAGCAACCGTGATGTGGAGTACAGGCTTAACCAGAGCGTAACCAGATTACCACTGTGGTTATGCTGTGGCTGTAGGTCATGGTGGTTGGAACCATAGAGATAGATAGAGGACTCTAGTGCCCAAAATCATATTTTAGCATGGGCAGTGCCATTGAGAACTTTCACCATTTAGTCAACTGTGTGGTACTTCTTATGGGTTAGGGAAGGATCACATAATTCCATTCAGGTCACCAAGAGGGATTAGCCAATTAATTATATTTGTGAGCAAATATTCCACAAATGCAGGTGGTAGTAAATCTCCAACCTGGACTTTATACCTGTTAAAAAAACACACTCTATGTGGCGGTATGCACCCTTTCAGTTTGTTTGCCAACTCATAGAAGTAGTAAAAAAAGAAAATGGACTACTTCAAAATGGAGATGGCCTCAATGGCGCTGCCTCAAGGCCCCAGGGTTCTGGTCTGGAAGCATGCTTTCCACTGTGCCCAGAGGACAGCATCGGTATTGCAGTACGGCCCAGAAAGACAATTCCCATAGACAACCTCATAAAGAAGTCAAATTTGAAAATTCCTAATTAGACCTTTGTTTATAAAACATCCATTGAATTATTCAAATAATGGCGCTGAGGCCGATTTCTTTTCCATCACTTACAGCCGAAGATATTAAAATGTTGTATTCATGCTGTGACGTCATGAGCTCAGCTGGCCAGGGGCCAAGTGCTGGTTTGTTTGTTTAACTGTCCATGTGCTTGGCACGCTCTGGCAGAGTTCATGGAGCATGTTCGTGCGATACTGCTGTCCAGTTCTGTCCTGCTAGTGTTGCGGCGTATTAATCCCAGTAAAAGCAGATATAGAAAGATGTCAGCAACCATGAAACGGCGTATGTGAACATGAGTAGATTATGTTGAAAACAACGGGCGTCCATATTGGATGCTGTCTGTAGTTCATATATACCTCAGTGTGCTGCCCCTGCTCACACAGACACAATAATGGGACAGATACAATAATGCAATGTCTATCTAAGTCTATGGTTGGAACAGAGAGAGTAAGAGAAACCCAGCTGGCAGGGAGGGAAGGCCTTTGAGAAGCCTGGAGCACACTCTCTCTGCACACTTTGGGCTGCTCTCCACTCCGGGGGGTTATCTACTGAGCTGACTGAGCATAGGTTTGTTCATTAAAAAGAAATATAAAATGGCCATCTCCTGATGAAAGAGGAAGTGTGCTTTCACAACTCACAGGGTGAATTCCAAAGTAATCTATGATGTAGTCTCTACGTATACTCTACTGCACTCAGTCTCATTGTAAACAAGTATTGATGTAAGTCGCTCTGGATAAGAGCGTCTGCTAAATGACGTAAATGTAAATGTAAATGATGCAATGCCACGGAAATCAAACTCAAAACAACAGAAGGCCTATGTGGAAGCTTAGACATTCCTCAATGCCACTTTATTCAATCAAATTGTGAAAAGTAGCAGGCCTAATACAGATACTGGGTAACAGCCCAGCCACAAGGGGCCCTTGCCCTTAGACCAGGGGTGTCAAACGTCCGGCCCGCGGGCCGGATCAGGCCCGCAAACGGGTTTAATCCGGCCCGCGAGATGATTAAAAAATAATAATATTAAAAATATATATAAAAATGTTTTGGTAAAGCATAAAAATGCGCTGCAATTTTTCAATAAAATAAACTGCTGTTCCAATTGCGTCCACTGGATGGCGCAATAGCAATTGTGTTAAGCAAGCAAACTGTTTATACCGGGGCAGAGCAAGTAGGTCAAGCACGTGCAGCCAATGAGATACTTTGTTTTGCCCGCGATATTTATTACGGCTTCTACTTTTAACATTATGTGCTTTGGCACCCTCTTTGCCCCAATATGTCTCTGTCAAAAAAGAGAAAAGTGGACGCAGAGTGCAGAGTGTTCCAAGAAAAATGGTCATCCTATTTATTCACGGAATTGAATGGGAAAGCTGTATGTTTGGTGTGTTCAGAGCATGTTGCAGTGCTGAAAGAATATAACCTTCGTCGCCACTATGTGAGTCTTCATGCCGACAAATATGACAACTTTCAAGGACAGCGGAGATGAGAGAAGGTGAATGAACTGTTGGCGGGTCTGAAGAAACAGCAGTCTGTGTTTACTCACAGCCGAGACATCAGTGACGCTGCAGTGAAAGCTAGCTACCTCATTGCTAATGAAATCGCAGTGGCTTCAAAACCATTTAGTGAGGGTGAATTTGTAAAAACATGCATGATGAAGGCAGCGGAGATTGTGTGCCCTGAAAAGCGGCAGGCTTTTGCAAATATCAGCCTGACAAGAAACACAGTTGCAGACAGGATTTCCGATCTTTCAGTGGATTTGGACAGCCAGTTGAAGCAAAAAGTAAAGTCATTTATTGCGTTTTCGGTTGCAATTGATGAAAGCACGGACATTACAGATGTTGCACAACTGGCCATTTTCATCCGCGGAGTTGATGACACATTGACCGTCACCGAGGAGTTCGTGGAGTTGGTGCCGATGACAGATACAACGACAGCAGCTGATATTTTTACCGCACTCGTCGGGCGCGCTGGACAGGGTCGGAGTGGACTGGTCCCGCGCTGTCAGCCTGGCTACAGATGGTGCGCCCTCAATGATCGGGAAAAAAGCAGGCGTTGTGACAAAGTTCAGAGAGAAAGTGCAATCTGCAAATGGAGGACGTGATTTTTGACTTTTCACTGTATTTTGCACCAGGAGGCTTTGTGTTGCAAGTCATTAAAGATGGATAACGTCATGAAGGTGGTCATCCAAACTGTTAATTTCATCCGATCCAGAAGCCTGAATCACCGTCAGTTTGACAGCCTTCTCAGAGAGAAAGACCACATCTATGGCCTGCCATACCACACTGAGGTAAGATGGTTAAGCCGAGGTGCTGTGCTGAGGCGTTTCTTTGATTTACGAGAAGAAATTGAACAGTTCATGGAAGAAAAGGGCAAACCAGTGTTAGAATTTCATTCCGCAGAATGGATGCAGGACCTTGCATTTATGGTGGATGTTACAGAGCACCTGAATAACTTGAACAAACAGCTGCAAGGGCGCAACAAAGTTGTCACGCAGTATTATGACAGCATACGTTCTTTCAAGTTGAAGCTGTCATTGTGGGAGACGCAACTTGCCGGTGGTGATGCAGCTCACTTCCCTGTCTGAAAAATGTGTGCGCGACCCAACATGTGGCAGACATGAAGGGGTTCAAAGATAAAATAACGGGACTGTTACGGGAGTTTGAGCAACGCTTTCAGATTTATGTTTATATGTTTTTATGTTGATGTGCTATTGTTTTTAATTGTTTTTATTTTATTTGTATATTTAACCTATTCTTGACTCTGTGGTTCTTGCACTTGTTTGGGGAACAGGATTTCATTATTTTTATCTACATTTCTGCCTGAGAAATGACACCCTGATATAGTTCTGTGATCTGTGATATACTTCTGTGAATCACTGAGGCATTGTGTGTTTGTGTGTTCTTTGTCCTCAGAACTTTCAAATAACTTGAGGTGTTTTATGATTAATAGTGATGTTGTGCTTTTGGACACTGTCCTCAGGCTCCAGCTTTATGTTTATATGTTTTTATGTTGATGTGCTATTGTTTTTAATTGTTTTTATTTTATTTGTATATTTAACCTATTCTTGACTCTGTGGTTCTTGCACTTGTTTGGGGAACAGGATTTCATTATTTTTATCTACATTTCTGCCTGAGAAATGACACCCTGATATAGCTCTGTGATCTGTGAAACAGTTCTGTTAATCACTGAGGCATTGTGTGTTTGTGTGTTCTTTGTCCTCAGAACTTTCAAATAACTTGAGGTGTTTTATGATTAATAGTGATGTTGTGCTTTTGGACACTGTCCTCAGGCTCCAGCTTTATGTTTATATGTTTTTATGTTGATGTGCTATTGTTTTTAATTGATTTTATTTTATTTGTATATTTAACCTATTCTTGACTCTGTGGTTCTTGCACTTGTTTGGGGAACAGGATTTCATTATTTGTATCTACATTTCTGCCTGAGAAATGACACCCTGATATAGTTCTGTGATCTGTGAAACAGTTCTGTTAATCACTGAGGCATTGTGTGTTTGTGTGTTCTTTGTCCTCAGAACTTTCAAATAACTTGAGGTGTTTTATGATTAATAGTGATGTTGTGCTTTTGGACACTGTCCTCAGGCTCCAGCTTTATGTTTATATGTTTTTATGTTGATGTGCTATTGTTTTTAATTGTTTTTATTTTATTTGTATATTTAACATATTCTTGACTCTGTGGTTCTTGCACTTGTTTGGGGAACAGGATTTCATTATTTTTATCTACATTTCTGCCTGAGAAATGACACCCTGATATAGTTCTGTGATCTGTGAAACAGTTCTGTTAATCACTGAGGCATTGTGTGTTTGTGTGTTCTTTTTCTTTAGAATTTTCAAATAAACTTGACGTGTTTTATGATTAATAGTAATGTTGTGCTTGTACTATTTTGGACACACTGTCCTCAGGCTCCAGCTTTATGTTGTATGTTGATCGTATTACAGTTTTTCTCCATTGGTTTGGCTCATTTCTTGAAACAGAAATTACATTCTCAAAACTACATGGACAAACCTCCAAACCACTTGGCAATTGTTCACAACAGAATTGAATTTCTCATTCATTTCATCAAATTGCAAATGTCTAAGTACATGTCTCAATGTCTCAGTACATCTTTGCAAATGATTAAGTACAGGTAGCCTACATTTAGCACAATTTCCAAGTGAATAGATCTTGTTGATCTAAACTGATTGTTGATTCTCAGTCTAATGGTTGTTCGCTCCAAAACGTGTCAGCGTCATTTCATTGTATAAGTCATCACATGCACAATAGTCTGTTCAATTGTCAAAATTAGTCAAGAACATAATACCATGAATACCATATATGAATCCCTTGGAACATTTGATAAATTTATTACAGCAATTGACAGTCAGGTGAAACTAGAACTTGACTAACGAAGGAGGAGTTTCACACATCTCAGATGACCAATCAAACAGTATGTTTAGTTACCTGACAGGTGCTGTCCATGACTGTGAATGCTGCCAAACATGTATGTAAAGAGCTTGACCATGCAGGACCAGTACAATTTCTGAACATGGAGGCACCTGGCCAAGTAAATGAACAAGGGCAACTGCCTGCTCGAGGAAGAGGAAGAAGAAGAAGAGGAGGAGGAGGAGTAAGGGTGCGTGGTGGTGGAATAGGGGGAAGAGGCCGAGGAGCACGAAGACACCATGCTGTCCCGGATGAAATTCGGGCCACAATTATAGACCATGTCATCAACCATGGCCTCACAATGGCGGAGGCAGGTCGCCGAGTGCAGCCTAATGTGCCTCGCTCAACAGTCTCCTCCATCATCCAAACCTTTCGCAGGGAAAACAGGTATGTAGTCAGTCAATGATGGAATTATATGTTGTATAGGACAGGACACTGTGCATAGAGCAAGAAATATATTTATTTACATATTTACCTATTCATTTAGTGTGTGTGTGTGATAGGCCTACAGTAATATCTTACCTCAATGGGATGTTATGATACTAAAAATGACAAGAAAAACATTGGAGAAAATAAACTATGGAATAGTTTATTTTCTACAGTATTGATGATACAGTTTACAGTAGTATTCCAGTCACTGTGCAGTGATGCATTAGAATTGTGGTAAAGTTACTGTAAGTAAAACAACAATACAATTACATAGGTAACTCATTCTGTAAGGAATACATAAGGTATACATTACTGAATGGAGTGTTGTCCTTTGACTTCTATATCTAGGATTGGACGACAACCTTGCACAGGTGGCAGAGGAAAACTTCTCAATGAACAACAAGAACAAGAGATCTGTAACATGGTGATGGCAAATAATGCCATCACATTGAGACAGATCCGCGCTGCAATCCTACAAGACAATGCCATATTCCAAAATGTCAACTCTATAAGCATCTCCACAATAGACCGGATATTGAAGAAGCATCAGATGACAATGAAGCAAATTTACAGGGTACCATTTGAGAGGAACTCTGATAGAGTGAAAGAGCTGCGGTACCAGTATGTACATGTAAGTCAGTTACTGGTTGTCCATCATTATAACATTTTTACAATTAAGCAGTGGTTCCCAAACTTTTTTGGCTTCAGTACCCACTTTACCTGATTTGTGTATCCAGGTAATCCAGGTATGGAAGTATTTGATTTATCTGACTTCAACATTTCGCCTAAAAACTGCAGCTTACTGTATGATGCAATTATCATTATAATCCTTATTTTGAAGAATATAACATACAATAAGAAAAGGGGTCAAAGAGCTGCAATTAGTGCCTCCCATGTAAATCTATCTAATACTGTGGGTTTTACTGTAACATTTCAGTAAGTCTAGTCATTGATGATTTCCCCCCTCCCCTTTCTGTCAAATACCCCTGTAGTACCTTCTGCATAGGGGTACATGTACCCCAGGTTTGGAACCACTGGAGTAGTGGCCAGTAGTATATTGAACTTGTGGAGAACATAGAACATTCCTATGTAATTGTCTGTAACTGTAGTGTATGACTCTTCTGTATGACTGATTTGATGTTTTCTTTTTTACGCTATTGTAGAGAATAATGGCATTGGAAGGAAACGAGACCCATCACATCCTCGTGTTTGTGGATGAAGCTGGCTTCAACCTGGCCAAGGGCCGAAGACGTGGCCGTAATATTATTGGCCACCGGGCCATGGTGGATGTCCCAGGCCAGCGAGGGGGCAATATAACTATGTGTGCTGCCATATCGGAGAATGGTGTGGCCACTCACATCCCCAGTGTTGGCCCATACAATACACAGAAGCTCCTCATCTTCTTGGACCGCCTTCATGTTGATTTGATCCCTGAAAATGAGAGCGGTCTCGTAGGGCCTCACCTACCACAATATGTCATTGTATGGGACAATGTGAATTTCCACCGTGGCCCGCTCATCAGGGCCTGGTTCACTACTCATCCAAGGATGGTCATGGTGTTCCTACCACCTTACTCTCCTTTCCTCAATCCTATTGAGGAGTATTTCTCCGCTTGGAGGTGGAGAGTGTATGAGCATCGGGCTCAAGATCAGAGGTCCCTGCTCCATGCAATGGATGCTGCGTGTGAGGATATTACAGGAGATCAGTGTAGGGGATGGTTGCGACATGCACGCCGTTTCTTCCCTCGTTGCATCGCAAGGGAGAATATACGCTGTGATGTGGATTCGAGAATCTGTGGCCAGACAGACAGCAGCGTGTGGATGGCCAGGAGGGTGAGGACAGCGACCAGTGAAGAACTGTTAGTTGTGAAACTCCAGCTTTATTTACAGCACTGTAGGCTGCATATAATTTTCATTGTTTTTTGTTTGTGTGTTTATATTACAGTATATTATGCTGTATACATTTTCTTTTACTCTGATGTATGGAAGTTACTTTATGTGTGTGAATGATAATGGTTACAATTTCCTTGGCAGTATGAGTGCAATGTGTGATGTCAAACCTTGGAGGCTACTCTTACCCTAAAATCCTATTTATTTTTTTCAGTTTTATACACAATTGTATTCTGTTAGCTAGACAAAAAACAGTACAGTAACCATTGTCAATGAAGGACTGGGCTAAGACTGAAAGGTGGACATGAGGGATATTTCAATGGTCCTCTGCCATAGTGACAAAACATCTAAACATTTTGACTTGCAGTGCTTACACAATGCCAAAGGGACGAAGCATTTTGGGGGGCACTGACTGTTTAAATGAGAAGGAAATTTAGTTTTGACACATGCGTGAACTGTTTTGGGAGAGGTATGAGCTTTTGCAGGTGAACCATGGTGTTGTGCCGAACCATCCACGTTATTTTGGCTAAAGCACCAAGAGTGTTGAGAACGTCCGGTCTGTTTCAAGAAATGAGCCAAAGCAATTGAGAAGGATCTTTGCCATTTTCGTGGCACTGACTCCTTATATGGGAAAGGAATTTAGTTTTGAAGCATGAGTGAACAGTTTTAGGAGAGATATGAGCTTTTGCAAGTGAGCTATAGTGTTGTGCTGAACTGTAAGACTGTTTTGCCAAATGATCTTAGAGTTTTGAGAATGTAATTTCTGTTTCAAGAAATGAGCCAAACCAATGGAGAAAAACTGTAAAACAAAGAAAACAATCTGAAGTTGTTGTTTTTAAGTTATATATATACCATGATTTTTCCGGTCCGGCCCACTTGGGAATAGATTTTCCTCCATGTGGCCCCTGAGCTAAAATGAGTTTGACACCCCTGCCTTAGACCAACAAAGCTACAGTACAAGTACACTATATATACAAAAGTATGTGAACAACCCTTCAAATGAGTGGATTCGGCTATTTCAGGTGTATAAAATCGAGCACACAGCCATGCAATCTCCATTGACAAACATTGGTAGTAGAATGGCCTTACTGAAGAGCTCAGTGACTTTCAATGTGGCACCGTCATAGGATGCCACCTTTCCAACAAGTCAGTTCCTCACATTTCTGCCCTGCTAGAGCTTCCCTGGTTAACTGTAAGTGCTGTTATTGTGAAGTGGAAACATCTAGGAACAACAACGGCTCATCCGTGAAGTGGTAGTCCACACATGCTCTCAGAACGGGACTGCCGAGTGCAGAAGCGCGTAGCGCTTAAAACTTGTCTGTCCTCGGTTTCAACACTCACTACCGAGTTCCAAACTTCCTCTGGAAGCAATGTCAGCACAATAACTGTTTGTCGGGAGCTTCATAAAATGGGTTTCCATGGCCGAGCAGCCAACAATAAGCCTAAGATCACCATGCACAATTTTATTTATTTTATTTTATTTCACCTTTATTTAACCAGGTAAACCAGTTGAGAACAAGTTCTCATTTACAACTGCGACCTGGCCAAGATAAAGCAAAGCAGTGCGATAAAAACAACAACACAGAGTTACATATGGGGTAAAACAAAACAAAGTCAAAAATCCAACAGAAATACATATATATACAGTGTGTGCAAATGTAGCAAGTTATGGAGGTAAGGCAATAAATAGGCTATAGTGCAAAATAATTACAATTAGTATTAACACTGGAATGATAGATGTGCAAGAGATGATGTGCAAATAGAGATACTGGGGTACAAATGAGCAAAATAAATAACAATATAGGGATGAGGTAGTTGGGCGGGCTAATTTCAGATGGGCTGTGTACAGGTGCAGTGATCGGTAAGGTGCTCTGACAACTGATGCTTAAAGTTAGTGAGGGAGATAAGTGTCTCCAGCTTCAGAGATTTTTGCAATTTGTTCCAGTCATTGGCAGCAGAGAACTGGAAGGAATTGCGGCCAAAGGAGGTGTTGGCTTTGGGGATGACCAGTGAGATATACCTGCTGGAGCGCAGACTACGGGTGGGTGTTGCTATGGTGACCAATGAGCTAAGATAAGGCGGGGATTTGCCTAGCAGTGATTTATAGATGGCCTGGAGCCAGTGGGTTTGGCGACGAATATGTAGTGAGGACCAGCCAACAAGAGCGTACAGGTCACAGTGGTGGGTATTATATGGGGCTTTGGAGACAAAACGGATGGCACTGTGATAGACTACATCCAATTTGCTGAGTAGAGTGTTGGAGGCTATTTTGTAAATGACATCGCCGAAGTCAAGGATCGGTAGGATAGTCAGTTTTACGAGGGCATGTTTGGCAGCATGAGTGAAGGAGGCTTTGTTGTGAAATAGGAAACCGATTCTAGATTTAACTTTGGATTGGAGATTCTTAATGTGAGTCTGGAAGGAGAGTTTACAGTCTAACCAGACACCTAGATATTTGTAGTTGTCCACATACTCTAGGTCAGACCCGTCGAGAGTAGTGATTCTAGTCGGGTGGGCGGGTGCAAGCAGCGTTCGGTTGAAGAGCATGCATTTAGTTTTACTAGTGTTTAAGAGCAGTAGGAGGCTATTGAAGGAGTGTTGTATGGCATTGAAGCTCGTTTGGAGGTTTGTTAACACAGTGTCCAATGAAGGGCCAGATGTATACAAAATGGTGTCGTCTGCGTAGAGGTGGATCTGAGAGTCACCAGCAGCAAGAGCGACGTCATTGATATACACAGAGAAAAGAGTCGGCCCAAGAATTGAACCCTGTGGCACCCCCATAGAGACTGCCATAGGTCCAGACAACAGGCCCTCCGATTTGACACATTGAACTCTATCTGAGAAGTAGTTGGTGAACCAGGCGAGGCAGTCATTTGAGAAACCAAGGCTATTTAGTCTGCCAATAAGAATGCGGTGGTTGACAGAGTCGAAAGCCTTGGCCAGGTCAATGAAAACGGCTGCACAGTACTGTCTATTATCGATCGCGGTTATAATATCGTTTAGGACCTTGAGCATGGCTGAAGTGCACCCATGACCAGCTCGGAAACCGGATTGCATAGCGGAGAAGGTACGGTGGGATTCGAAATGGTCGGGTGATCTGTTTGTTGACTTGGCTTTCAAAAACTTTTGAAAGGCAGGGCAGGATGGATATGGGTCTGTAACAGTTTGGATCTAGAGTGTCACCCCCTTTGAAGAGGGGGGATGACCGCGGCAGCTTTCCAATCTCTGGGGATCTCAGACGTTACGAAAGAGAGGTTGAACAGGCTAGTAATAGGGGTTGCGACAATTTCGGCGGCTAGTTTTAGAAAGAAAGGGTCCAGATTGTCTAGCCCAGAAGATTTGTAGGGGTCCAGATTTTGCAGCTCTTTCAGAACACCAGCTGTCTGGATTTGTGTGAAGGAGAAGCGGGGGGGCATGGGCAAGTTGCAGCGGAGGGTGCAGAGCTGGTGGCCAGGGTAGTGGTAGCCAGGTGGAACGCATGGCCAGCCGTAGCAAAATGCTTGTTGAAATTCTCGATTATTGTAGATTTATCGGTGGTGATAGTGTTTCCTAGCCTCAGTGCAGTGGGCAGCTGGGAGGAAGTGCTCTTATTTTCCATGGACTTTACAGTGTCCCAAAACTTTTTGGAGTTAGTGCTACAGGAAGCAAATTTCTGTTTGAAAAAGTTAGCCTTTGCTTTCCTAACTGCTTGTGTATATTGGTTCCTAACTTCCCTGAAAAGTTGCATATCGCGGGGGCTATTTGATGCTAATGCAGTACGCCACAGGATGTTTTTGTGCTGGTCAAGGGCAGTCAAGTCTGAGGAGAACCAGGGGCTATATCTGTTCTTAGTTCTGTATTTTTGAATGGGGCATGTTTATTTAAGATTGAGAGGAAATTACTTTTAAAGAACAACCAGGCATCCTCTACTGACGGAATGAGATCTATATCCATCCAGGATACCTGGGCCAGGTCAATTAGGGAAGGCCTGCTCGCTGAAGTGTTTTTGGGAGCGTTTGACAGTGATGAGGGGTGGTCGTTTGACCGCGGACCCGTTACGGACGCAGGCAATAAGGCAGTGATCGCTGAGATCCTGGTTGAAGACAGCGGAGGTGTATTTAGAGGGTAAGTTAGTCAGGATGATATCTATGAGGGTACCCATGTTTACGGATTTAGGGTTGTACCTGGTAGGTTCGTTGATAATTTGTGTGAGATTGAGGGCATCTAGTTTAGATTGTAGGATGGCCGGGGTGTTAAGCATATCCCAGTTTAGGTCACCAAGCAGTACGAACTCTGAGGATAGATGGGGGGCAATTAATTCACATATGGTGTCCAGGGCACAGCTGGGGGGCTGAGGGGGTCTGTAGCAAGCGGCAACAGTGAGAGATTTATTTCTGGAAAGGTGAATTTTTAGAAGTAGAAGCTCAAACTGTTTGGGCACAGACCTGGATAGTATGATAGAGCTCTGCAGGCTATCTCTACAGTAGATTGCAACTCCACCCCCTTTGGCAGTTCTATCTAGACGGAAAATGTTATAGTTGGGGATGGACATTTCAGAATTTTTGGTGGCCTTCCTAAGCCAGGATTCAGACACTGCTAGAACATCAGGGTTGGCGGAGTGTGCTAACGCAGTGAATAACTCAAACTTAGGAAGGAGGCTTCTGATATTTTTTACTTTTACGGTTACAGAAGTCAACAAATGATAGCTCCTGGGGAGTAGGAGTGATACTGGGGGCTGCAGGGCCTGGGTTAGCCTCTACATCACCAGAGGAGGACTAGAATAAGGATACGACTAAAGGTTTTAAGAACTGGTCTTCTAGTGCGTTGGGTACATAGAATAAAGGAGGCAGTTCTCCGGGCGTTGTAGAAAAGATTCAGGGCATTATGTACAGAAAATGATATGGAAGGATATGAGTACAGTTCAGGTAACCCTAAGCGTTGGGTAACAATGAAAGAGATAGCGTCACTGGAGGCACCGATTGAGCCGGTCTCGGCGTGTATGGGGGGTGGAACAAAGGAACTATTTGAGGCAGTTTGAGAGGGACTAGGGGTTCTACAGTGAAATTGTATAATAAGAACTAACCCAAACAGCAATAGGCAAGGCATAATTGACATGGGAGAGAGGCATAAAGCAGTCACAGGTGTTAATAGAGAGAGCTAAGACAACAACTGGAAATAGCGATAACGTTTGGGCTAAGGCTAAACAGAATAAACAGGACAGGATACCGTGTAAAGGAACAGTCCAGCAGGCATCAGCTGTGCAGCTGAGTGATCATAAGGTCCAGTGAACAGCAATATGTGAGTCCGAGAGCAGTTCAAATTGGTGCTTCAGCACAGCTAGCAGGGAGCACAGTTGTAGTTTGCGTGTGCTAGCGGGCCGGGGCTGGCAGATGGATCTTCGTGGTCGTCGCAACGGGAAGCCTGTTGAAACCACATCAGACTATTTCGTGGGCAGACCAGTCGTGTTGGATCGGCGGGGCTCAGTGTCAACACTAGGAGGTCCCGTCCGGTTGACAGAGAGGTAGATAGCCGGGAGATGGGCCTGAGGCTAGCTCAAGGCTAACTGGTGCTTGCTATAGGGCAATGGTAATCAGCCAACAACAGGTTGCAGCTAGCTAGCTGGTTGCGATGATCCGGCGCTAGGGTCCAGTGATTCCGGCAGAAAGTCCAATAAGCTCTGGGTCGATAGCACGCTGGGTCGATAGCACGCTGTGCAGACTGGCCGACGAATTGTCCAGGCTAGAGCTAGAGCTGGCTGGTGGATAGTGTAGGCCACGGACAGTGGTGAAGACGCTAACGGTGACTAATAGTAAGTAGCCATTCAGTTGCAGCTACACTATTTTCAGCTTACGGTTCTTGATGAAAGTTATAAAGAAATAATAGAATCCTTTCCACGTTGGGTGAGGCGGGTTGCAGGAAAGTATATTTAGTTAAAGAATGAAAAGTAAAAATTTAGAAATATATACAAAATAGACAAAAAAACAAGAAACTGGATATTTACACAGGGACAATGAATAAAAGCGACCGCACTGCTACGCCATCTTGGGTACAATGCCAAGCGTCGGCTGGAGTGGGGTAAAGCTCGCCGCCATTGGACTCTGGAGCAGTTGAAATTAGTTCTCTGGAGTGATGAATCACGCTTCACCATCTGGCAGTCCGACGGACGGATCTGGGTTTGGCGGATGCCAGGAGAACGCTACCTGCCCCAATGCATAGTGCCAACTGTATAGTTTGGTGGAGGAGGAATAATTGTCTGGGGCTGTTTTTCATGGTTCGGGCTAGGCCCCTTAGTTCCAGTGAAGGGAAATCTTAACGCTACAGCATACACTGACATTCTGGACGATTCTGTTCTTCCAACTTTGTGGCAACTGTTTGGGGAAGGCCCTTTCCTGTTTCAGCATTACAATACCCCTGTGCACAAAGCGAGGTCCATACAGAAATGGTTTGTCGAGATCGGTGTGGAAGAACTTGACTGGCCTGCACAGAGCCCTGACCTCAACCCCATCGAACACCTTTGGGATGAATTGGAACGCCGACTGCGAGCCAGGCCTAATCGCCCAACATCAGTGCCCAACCTCGCTAATGCTCTTGTGGCTGAATGGAAGCAAGTCCCAGCGGCAATGTTCCAACATCTAGTGGCTGTTATAGCAGCAAAGGGGGGACCAACTCCATATTAATGCAAATGATTTTGGAATAAGATGTTTGACGAGCAGGTGTCCACATACATTTGGTAATGTAGTGTACCATCTTTAATTTTGGAAATATGTTCCCAAGTATTCCCAAGCAGAATAGAGAGACACGTGAACGTGACGTACACGTCGATCCAGAGCATCCCAAACATGCTCAATGGGTGACGTCTGGTGAGTATGCAGGCCATGGAAGAACTGGGACATTTTCAGCTTCCAGGAATTGTGTACAGAGCCTTGCAACATGGGGCTGTGCATTATCAATTTGAAACATGAGGTGATGGCAGCGGATGAATGGCACGACAATGGGCCTCAGGATCTCATCATGGTATCTCTGTGCATTCAAATTGCCATCGATAAAATGCAACTGTGTTCGTTGTCCGTACCTTATGCCTGCCCATACCATAACCCCACTGCCACCATGGGACACTCTGTTCACAACATTGACATCAGCAAACCGCTCGCCCACACAGCACTATACACACTGTCTGCCATCTGCCCGGTACAGTTGAAACCGGGATTCTCCAGCGTGTCAGTGGCCATCGAAGGTGAGCATCTGCCCACTGAAGTCGGTTACAACACCGAATTGCAGCCAGGTCAAGACCCTGATGAGGACGACGAGCATGCAGATGAGCTTCCCTGAGACGGTTCCTGAGTTTGTGCAGAAATTATTCGGTTGTGCAAACCCACAGTTTCATCAGCTGTCCAGGTGGCTGGTCTCAGACGATCCCGCAGGTGAAGAAGCCGGATGTGGAGGTCCTGGGTGGGCAATGTTACACGTGGTCTGCAGTTGTGATACCAGTTGGACAAAAACTGCACATTTTAGAGTGGCCTTTTATTGTCCCCAGCACAAGGTGCACCTGTGTAATGATCATGCTGTTTATTCATCTTATTGATATGCCACATCTGTCAGGTGGATAGATTATCTTGGCAAATGAGAAATGCTCACTAACAGGGATGTAAACAAATTTGTGCACAACATTTGAGAGAAATAAGCTTTTTGTGCATATGGAAAATGTATGGGATCTTTTATTTCAGCTCATGAAATATGGGACCAACACTTTACATGATGCGTTTTTTTTTTGTTCAGTGTAGTTGATGATCCCTGATCTTAAAGCTGTGATGCTTTTGGGAAACCCAGCCCAGGAGGGTTGCTTTGTGGGTTTCTATCTGGCGGAAACTGTGTGCGTGGGGCCCTGGTTTGCGTACATGGTTACACATTCATAGTTTTGGGAAGGAA
The DNA here is from genome assembly GCF_020615455.1 of Coregonus clupeaformis. Lineage (NCBI taxonomy): Eukaryota > Metazoa > Chordata > Actinopteri > Salmoniformes > Salmonidae > Coregonus > Coregonus clupeaformis. Next base: position 44,327,350 of record NC_059225.1, read on the forward strand.
CTGCACTGCTCTGGGCCTCTGCATGTGAGCATGAGTAATGGGCAGCAACACTGGAAGTGGAAAGGTTTCTGAGCTCCACTTCCTCTTAACCTTCTCCTCTCTGAACTCAATCACAGGCTGGTGGATTGCAACCAAAGAGAACAGTTCTACTAGTGTACAATAGTGTTTGCTTCAACCATGGGGTTTAATAGGCTGCATCCCAAATGGAACCCAATTCCATATTAGGTGAACTACTTTTGTCCAGGGCCCTAAGGGCTCTGGTCAAAAGTAGTGCACTCTATATGGGGTAGGGTACCATTTGAGACGCAAGCATTGTATTGGTGTAAGTGGACCTTAAAGTTAAACAAATTAAATGAATCCTGACAATATACCGGTATCTATATTTTTTGTTCATAATTAATCATGTGCCAAGGCCAAGCAGGATGAACCTTGATTATGTACTGACCTTTATATAGTGCCTAAAGATGCATATAATCTTAAATTAAGATAACTTCATTATCCCCATGGGGAAATGTAGGTTGCAGCTCTGTGCATACATAACACAATCGAAGATAGACTAAGGACATATACAGACAATAAATACAGGTAGAAAAAGTGCAATTCGTGAGCAATCAATGTTTCATCTGTACACAACATAACACTATATAAACTACAATGTTAGCTGTAGTCCTACATGTGGATTTAAACATTGAGAAAGCCTTACTGCCGCTGGGACAAAAGATCATTTGGCCCTATTTATTTTGTGCCCAGTTGGATGTGTTGTAATAAGTTGTGCAGAACGCTAATGAATATCCATGGAGAACAAGTTCTTGACAGCTTTGTTATGGTCTCATTTGAATTTCCTTGACTCCTCATGTCCTCTTTCCTCGCTTCCTTCTCCAAACGCATTGGAGCAGAAGGCCCAAGGGGAGGAACCTCTAACCTTCCCCTCTAGTGCGTTTTGAGGAGGCGAGGAGAGGACATGGGGTATAATTGAGATTGACCCTTGGTCCTCACCATAGGGTCATCACAGAGCAGTCACAACAAGCCTGTCCTGTAGTGGTTACAAAAAGGACTAACTCCCTTAATGTGACATGTTAATATGAATAAAAACAAGAGACGGTCAAGCAAAATGTTATTACTTTAATACCATACTGCATATATTCTTTACAATTCTATGATTACAGTAAAAAAACAAAAAACAATAAGCAGCAATAAGCCATTATATAATTTAACCTCCCCAATGAACTAGTTTGTTTGTGTTTGTGTGTCACAGAAGGTTGGTGGCACCTTAATTGGGAAGAACAGGCTTGTGGTAATGACTGGAGCGGTATCAGTGGAATGGTATCAAATACATCAAACACATGGTTTCTATGTGTTTGAGGCCATTCCATTTGCTACCTTCCGTCCCTCATTATGAGCCGTTCTCCCCTCAGCAGCCTCCATTGGTGTGTGTGTGCGTGCGTGCATAGGAGTTGTGGGGGGGCATCTGGTTGGTTACACACTACATGTAAGTACTGAAAAAATGAAGACCACCTCTTGCTTTCCATTAAGGCACTGTTGCCCATCAAAGTAAACATAAAGCCTAGCCACATGCCGCAGAGCACTGAGGACAGCCCATATTAAACTGACTAATTAACCATATTGTATAATCAAATCAGAAGCAGTAAGAGAATACCTGAGGCTCCTTGAGAGTTGCTACTACTGAATGAATGAAATAAAAAGGCTTACCTAAAGTCGATGTGCTTTCCTAAAATAATGTTGCTGACAGTGAAAATGTTGGTCCCTAATTCTCAGATAATGTAAATAAAATATAGATTAGGGGTCAATATTAAGAAATAGGATTGTTTGAAATGGTTTCTTATTAACAAATACTTTACTGGGTAGCTACAGTTATGGCATTTATAACAGGGTCTTACAGGGTTAACTGTACTGTTTAACCCACCCCTACATCAGAGAGCGATACATCTCTCCAGATACCTCAGTCAGATTGAGACAGTATCAGAGGCACATGCCTCTCCTAGCCGTGCCAGACAATCCTTAATGAAATTTAAGACCTTCCCCATTCTAACTGCACACTGTAATCTAATGGAATTTTCCTGGAACTTTATAGCCCTGATTCTGTCATGGTTAAGGTTCCACTGAGGAAGTCTGTCAGTTTCACATAAGGCACTGTGTAACTGTCAAAAGGCAACCAGTAGCTACAATTCAAGATGATCATATGATTATGATCTACAAAATAATACTTAAAAATAAAAGAATCTTAACTTTCAGTCGTCCTATGCAAATTAAGTGCTTTTCTCTCTTGTTAAAAATATTAAAAAAGACATGCCTAGCATTTCACCCATATTACAAACTGGACTATAATTGGCAGTGAGTAGAAAGAAATCACATCAAAAAGCACTTTAAGATCACCATCTGAATTGTATTGTAAACAAAAGGTTTGGTTGTACATATGGAAGGTTGTGGAGAAAGTCTGGCACATATTGAATTAAGATTACATTGAGAGAAAAACAGGCATCGAAGCGGCTTGTATAAACATAGTTAGTTGCATACTGTACATGGCACGGCAGGGATAGGGTCAGTTCCAATTCAATCCATCCAATTCCTTTGACGAACTGAAATTAAATTCACAATGTTTTTAACTGACTTACAATTCTCCTGATTAATTGAATTGACAGAATGAGCATGGAGCAGACCCCATCCCGTGGTCGACAGTATAAATAGGAGCTCCCAGCTCTACTACTCTGGGCTTGCTTGTTGCTTTCCTCTGGATCCTGGTGCCTGTATTAACAAAGCGTCTCAGAGTATGACTGCTGATCTAGGATCAGGTAATCATATCCCACCTGTCCATATAGTTATAATCTAAACTGTAAAAATGATCCTAGGACCTACTCTGAGATGCATTATGAATATTGGCCCCGCAGTCTGGACTCTCTGGAGTCTCTCCCACATACAGACAGCACTCCGCTCTGATCAGTTCAACAGCTCCAGATAGGTGATGGGCACTTTACCCTTCTGGGCACCCCGCTCACCCATCAGCCAATCAGAGTCCATGCCTGGGACACTGCTCACCATGATGACCTGGACCAGGACGTATACAAGACAGAACACGCTCCCTCTCAGTCAGGCAGTCCAATAGTAGCAATGCAATAAACACATCTCATCAGCAAGAACCTCAGATGTTGATGTCGGAACAAACAATTGCATGAGATAAGGTGGGACGGAAAGAAAGAAGGAGAGATGGAGGAAGAGAAAGCTAAAAGGCAAAGAGCGAGCAAGAAAAACCAGAGAGATGGAAAGGCATGCCCAAAACCAGAGCCCATTAAAGCTTTGAGAAGTGCTCAACCCCAGTCCCATGTTACCCACCTCATCAGCGAGCAGGGAGAGTTCACTGCTGCCGGCAGCATCGTAGTCGTAGAGAACGCGGGCTTTGCGGCTGCCGCTGGAGCTCCGGAGCTCACTGAAGCCTGACAAGCCCCGGCCAGGAGAGGGGCTGGGCATGGAGGCAGACAAGGGGATGGTGGGTACTGAGATACTTGCCCCACCAGAACTACTAGACGACTGGTTGTTGTTGGAGGAGAACGTAGACGGGAAGCTGGGGAAAGAAGAGGAGTAGCACTGGTAAAAAAAAAAAACCTAACCACACTTTAGAAATATATGTAATGCTGTGCCAACAAAACTGTAGTAGAATAAACTACACACACTTAGATGGAGATGATTTGTCAGAGTAGGTAAACATACCTCCCCAGTTGCTTCTGGAGGTCTACCATGTACTGGTAAGACTGGGCATAGTATGTAGTCTGGGCCTCTACAAAGTCAGTCAGACAGCGGAGGTGGTGTGCCTATTGTAAAGAGAGAAAAAGCGTGATAGAGAAGGAGACAGAGAGAAAGGGGAGAAAGAGAGGCATGTCTACCAACAGGAAAACTCTCCTCTACAAACAGGTATTTATGAATGTAACCAAAGATGCATGCTGGTACAGTAGTTGAACCTTTGGGTTAGACAGAATCTAGGTCATGCTGGCGTCATAGGGTCATGGAGGGTTGTGTGCAGGGACAGGCAGAGGCTGTCTGAAATAGCACCCTATTCCTTTTAGGGTACCCTATTCCGCTAGGAAGCGCACAATAAAAGGGAATAGGATGCCATTTCAGACAAACTCAGATTGAGGTCATGCGGGGTCACAGGGTCGTGGGGTTGTCGTGGTGTCAGAGGTCAGGGTACGTACATGGGTGCTGCTGACCCCCTCCAGGAGCAGCCTGGTGATCTCCGCCTGTCTGTCAAACTCACTCTGGGTCATCCTCAGGTCCTGCTCTGCCTGGGGGGAAAACAACACACACTGTCATCACAGACGCACAGAAACACTTGTCTGCCACAGGAAAACAACACACCTTTCAGGGATGAAAAAAGGTAAACCAGCTTAATATAAGTATGTTTTGGAGCAACTGATTGTGCATCATGAACCCGTTTGTGAAGAAGACCGCGAAAGGAAGTTTAGGCCATTTATTTCAACCCCAAGTGAAACCAGGACAACCTTTGTTTTTCATTATGCTGTGTGGTGCCTCTGTGTAGTTCAGGAACAGGAGTTATCAGGCAGAGAGAGGACAATTGGCATATTCTTCTGGCTCATTTCACTCTAGCAGTTGCATGCAGAGGAAAAGCCCCATAAACATTGACTGATGGCCACTGTGACATTGACAATGGTGTTGGACCTCTCTGTTCCTTCCAGCTTTACATTATTATTCCAGAGAGAGAGAGAGAGCGAGAGAGATGGCAGAGAGAGAAAAAGAGAGAGTAGAGAGAGAAAAAGAGAGAGTAGAGAGAGAAAAAGAGAGAGTAGAGAGAGAAGAGAGAGAGAGAGAGAGAGAGAGAGAGAGAGAGAGAGAGAGACTGATTGACACAAACAGCTGCTGACCATGACGCCAGCAGGAGGCGTTCTGGTCCTCAGTTCCAACATGGCTGCTGAACATTCCACTCACCTCGGTCACTTCCTATGGCCACATCTGTTCGTTAGCGCATTGTGAAACAGTGACAGAGTCATTCTATTAGAGCTACAGCTGCTGCGACACCACAGCCAACACAACATAGCCTACTATCTCTAGCCTGTCAACAGCCAACACAACATAGCCTACTATCTCTAGCCTGTCAACAGCCAACACAACATAGCCTACTATCTCTAGCCTGTCAACAGCCAACACAACATAGCCTACTATCTCTAGCCTGTCAACAGCCAACACAACATAGCCTACTATCTCTAGCCTGTCAACAGCCAACACAACATAGCCTACTATCTCTAGCCTGTCAACAGCCAACACAACATAGCCTACTATCTCTAGCCTGTCAACAGCCAACACAACATAGCCTACTATCTCTAGCCTGTCAACAGCCAACACAACATAGCCTACTATCCCATCACAGCACAATAGTCTGACTACCACACACAATAGTCTGACTACAACACACAATAGTGCATGTCAGTTCACTAGCATTCACAGATCCACAGACTGATACACAAGCTGTACTACAACCACATGACACAGTTTCACAACAAACGCCAAGCGGCCTTCTCTTGCTGTTGTCGACATCCTTTAGGGAAACAGCAGACAGCTGTCCCAACAAATTGACTCAGGCCTCCTACAGTACATAACTTAGATACACACAGTATGCTAGGCTAAATGCAGCTTTAGTTTAGCTGGTTACCTTAAAAAAAAGAGGCAATCTGGGATTGGTACAACATTTCTCCAGGCCCATCTTTTTACAAAAAATTGGCGGGGTGACTGACCACTTTGCTGATGTTTGAATCCCAGATTGCCCTGTTAATGCGGATCACGAGGATATGTTTTTTAACCATCACTGCTACTTGTTGTTTCACAACGTCACACTTCGTAGTTTGGTAATGTGCTGCGTCTGTTGTAACAGTCAACAGCTCAATCCTCTGAAGGACATGGTCACTCAGTCAGTCATGATGACATCAGATCATATCAGTTAGACTGTTAGACTGTTAGACCAGTTAGACTGGTAACAACAAAGCTTGCAGGGAAACCAAGGCCACAGCTAAGGTATAGTGCTAACTAGTCTCCTGAGTGGCGCAGTGGTCTAAGGCACTGCATCGCAGTGCTAACTGTGCCACTAGAGATCCTGGTTCGAATCCAGGCTCTGTCGCAGCCGGCCGTGACCGGGAGACTCATGGGCGGCGCACAATTGGCCTAGCGTCGTCCAGGGTAGGGGAGGGAATGGCCGGCAGGGATGTAGCTCAGTTGGTAGAGCATGGCGTTTGCAACGCCAGGGTTGTGGGTTCGTTTCCCACGGGGGGCCAGTATAAAAAAATATGTATTCACTAACTGTAAGTCGCTCTGGATAAGAGCGTCTGCTAAATGACTAAAATGTAAATGTAAATGTAGATAATGAAGGGTGGATCACAAGAGAAGGCAGACCTACACAGTCACCATATGATGAGGGCACACCACTTTACATGGGCCTTTTACCTTAGATACTGTAGTGTAATAAGCCTGTTTCAAGCTGTTATGTAGTACAGTATTTGACATCCAGTTCTATTGTATAATAGGCTAAGTGTTGTCAGTAAAGTACTTGTTTTCTGAGAAAATAAATGTTGGACACAAAAGACAAAACACCAGCAAATCAGTGCCAAGTGATTTTAATTTTGGAAATCTGTTCCAAAGTATTCCCACGCATATTAGAGATATGTGATCGTATAGAAATGTAAGCAACGTTTGAAATGATTATGTTTTAGTCTAATATATCTGTTTGGGCTTCTAGCGGTTCATTTGCAGTAGACAAATGATTTGTAATTATGTTCCGGCCCACGGACCATCCCCTCAATGGGGCCTCGGCTGAATCTAGTTGATGATCCCTGAATTAGAGTATGCATGTACCTGGCCTGGTAGAGACTAGTTAGCATTAGCCTAGAAACTATTCCACTACAGTTTCAATGATACAGGCCATGCATTCACATTAATGAAAAGGCAACCAGCCTTCAGCCACCCATGTGACATGCAGGAGACTGAACATGTAGCAAGAAAGAGAAGACGTACACAGAGGAGAGGACTTACAGGGCTAGATAGGAGGACAGGAGGAGGAGAGCTACAGGAAAACAGGATGGTGGACGAGAGAGCGAGGAGCTCCAGAGAAATAGAAATTAGGAACTGGCCCTTCTCATAGCGAGCCATGTGACAGTGTGTCATGGAGGGGGGGAAGGTTCAGCCAATGTTGTGTAACCAAGGCCACAGCGTTGTGCATCAGTCTAGTGACGTGTGTGTCAGGAGACTTAGCAGACTACGCCCAAATACCTTTCACCCGTCCAACATGGTCTCTCTTGACAAGGTTTCTTTGTTGATGTTGTTCTTATTAGTAATTTATTATCTACAAATGAACACTGTGCTATATTACCACCCATTTCAGACTTGAGTGTGTGTGTGTGTGTGTCTGTGTGTGTGTGTGTGTTGAAACAAAAGGGACAGTATATAGTCCACTCACCACTGCTCTAGCGTCGGCGACTCTGGCTTTCTTTAGCCTGGTTTTTGCCGCGTCCAGATCCAAACGCTTCACCTGCAAAAGCTTCCGTTCTTTCTGCACAAAAAACATGGACAACAAAACAAAAAATGACAGATTACTATCAAATCAGCTGCATTATGACATTTGGAATCAAAACAGTTGATCTTGATAGGACTGCCTGCTGCTCGTCATTACATATAGTAATGCCAATAAAACCAGACTAGAGTGTACTGTACGAGGGCTTGCAGAGAAACAGGAAGATAACGTCATGTCATAAATATGACCAATTAGCTTTCACATGGTGGGCAATGGCAGAGAAAAGGGACCTTGACTCTTTTAGATTAAATTACTTCCAACCACCTAGTTTCAATCCAAAAGGTCATGACCCTCAGGGGAATGAATGGGCCCTGGTCAAAAGTAGTGCTGCACTATTTAAGGAATAGGGTGACATTTGGGATGCTGAACGGATCATCCCGTTGATACTCACCAGGATGGTTTTGAAGTCTCCTTCTAGAAAGTTCCTGAACGGCGTGAGGAAGTTGATGGCTGAGCTCTGGATGAACTCTCTCTCCGCTCCTCCAATCTGCTTCTCCGTCTCGCCACATTTAATAAGTGCGTTTCCTGTAGGGACAGGAAGTAGATAAGGTTTAACCAGAAAGTAGAAATTAAAAGTTTGACTACAGCGACGTCCAGGAGGACACAGATGCTGTTCAGATGCTGGACATTTGAGCTGCTTTTTTAAAGATAACGCATAGGAATTCCTTGGCACCTGGCCAATGTGAATGTTGTGTTCAGCTGTATTTTAAATATGTCCAATAAAATTGATTCATTCACAGGCTACATCAATATTCATTATCAGGCTCTCAAAACACTTTTTCAATAGAAAAAAATGAGATGTTCCAAGTCTACAACAATGCTTAAACCATATCAGTGGATCACTTTTGAGGTCTGGGAAAAATCTGAGATTTTCTATTTTTTTGTGTAGTTACCTTTAATTCAGGTGTGCACCAGCCAGGTTGTGTTTGGCTAGTGGTGTTTCTGTAGCACACCTGTAATGGAGTTTTCAAAACAAATGGCCACTGGATTGATGCAAATAATCATGATTCTGCCAGGTAGGCATAGGCTACTTTGTAGTTACCCAAAGATGGTTAGGCTACCATTAGCATCGCACACACAGGGCTCAATAGTCAAGTAAATTTGCCAGTGGCAAACTGAAAGCTACTGGCCCGAATGAAATAAATACTGTCCCGGGTCAAGATCTGACAGGAAAGTGAATGATGTGTGCATCATTTCAATAGCAGGTGATCTTATCTTTCATTTGCGGGCTGAGCAAGTAGCCCATTAGGTTATACAGTGGGGGAAAAAAGTATTTAGTCAGCCACCAATTGTGCTGACAAAAGTTCTCCCACTTAAAAAGATGAGAGAGGCCTGTAATTTTCATCATAGGTACACGTCAACTATGACAGACAAAATGAGAAAAAAAATTCCAGAAAATCACATTGTAGGATTTTTTATGAATTTATTTGCAAATTATGGTGGAAAATAAGTATTTGGTCAATAACAAAAGTTTCTCGATACTTTGTTATATATATATTTTTTGTTATATACCCTTTGTTGGCAATGACACAGGTCAAACGTTTTCTGTAAGTCTTCACAAGATTTTCACACACTGTTGCTGGTATTTTGGCCCATTCCTCCATGCAGATCTCCTCTAGAGCATTGATGTTTTGGGGCTGTCGCTGGGCAACACAGACTTTCAACTCCCTCCAAAGATTTTCTATGGGTTTGAGATCTGGAGACTGGCTAGGCCACTCCAGGACCTTGAAATGCTTCTTACGAAGCCACTCCTTCGTTGTCCGGGCGGTGTGTTTGGGATCATTGTCATGCTGAAAGACCCAGCCACGTTTCATCTTCAATGCCCTTGCTGATGGAAGGAGGTTTTCACTCAAAATCTCACGATACATGGCCCCATTCATTCTTTCCTTTACACGGATCAGTTGTCCTGGTCCCTTTGCAGAAAAACAGCCCCAAAGCATGATGTTTCCACCCCCATGCTTCACAGTAGGTATGGTGTTCTTTGGATGCAACTCAGCATTCTTTGTCCTCCAAACACGACGAGTTGAGTTTTTACCAAAAAGTTATATTTTGGTTTCATCTGACCATATGACATTCTCCCAATCCTCTTCTGGATCATCCAAATGCACTCTAGCAAACTTCAGACGGGCCTGGACATGTACTGGCTTAAGCAGGGGGGACACGTCTGGCACTGCAGGATTTGAGTCCCTGGCTGCGTAGTGTGTTACTGATGGTAGGCTTTGTTACTTTGGTCCCAGCTCTCTGCAGGTCATTCACTAGGTCCCCCCGTGTGGTTCTGGGATTTTTGCTCACCGTTCTTGTGATCATTTTGACCCCACGGGGTGAGATCTTGCGTGGAGCCCCAGATCGAGGGAGATTATCAGTGGTCTTGTATATCTTCCATTTCCTAATAATTGCTCCCACAGTTGATTTCTTCAAACCAAGCTGCTTGCCTATTGCAGATTCAGTCTTCCCAGCCTGGTGCAGGTCTACAATTTTGTTTCTGGTGTCCTTTGACAGCTCTTTGGTCTTGGCTATAGTGGAGTTTGGAGTGTGACTGTTTGAGGTTGTGGACAGGTGTCTTTTATATTGATAACAAGTTCAAACAGGTGCCATTAATACAGGTAACGAGTGGAGGACAGAGGAGCCTCTTAAAGAAGAAGTTACAGGTCTGTGAGAGCCAGAAATCTTGCCTGTTTGTAGGTGACCAAATACTTATTTTCCACCATAATTTGCAAATAAATTCATTAAAAATCCTACAATGTGATTTTCTGGATTTTTTTTCCTCAATTTGTCTGTCATAGTTGACGTGTACCTATGATGAAAATTACAGGCCTCTCTCATCTTTTTAAGTGGGAGAACTTGCACAATTGGTGGCTGACTAAATACTTTTTTCCCCCACTGTATGTGTGCAGTGCACATGTGATAAATAATCGACATAAACGGACAGCTGTGGGAATCCATATATTTTTTAAAATCAATTATATAGACTATAAATAAAAATTGCATTATTACAATATTTTTTAAAACACTTTTTACAAATGTCATCCTAGGACAGTGTTTCATTCGAGGAAGATGTTCTCTCCCATCTGCCTTTGTTCACTCCCCTTGACAGATCTGACAGGGGAGGTGAACACATTTCTGGAATGAAACGCAGCCTAAGGGTAGTATTCACTAGGAACCAAACGGGACAAAAAAACAGAGGGACTACCTGCATTTGTCCAATAAGAAATGCTTGTTTTGATTTTCCGTTGCACTTATTAATGCACCCCAGGTACAACTCACTCACCATAGGCCGTTCCAGGGCCAAACTCACTCCCCGACTCGATCATGGACTGGCCAAGCATCTCGTGGTTGTTCATCCGCGTGGGGACTTTCTTCTCCAGTTTCTCGTACAGAAATTCCTCTATTCTGACATCTGAAAATTATACGATAAATTAAATTAGAGAGAAAGGAGAGTCACGAGGAAGCAGGACTAAGGAGTAACCTTGTGCTGCATAACCGGACTGCCAGATAACAGGGATATCACACAGGCATATCCAGTTTGCGATCTAGTCTAGTAAATCTTCAACAACATTTCTGGGGTTCAAAAGAGCCTTATAGTAGGCTAACTGAGCTAGCACAGACCTACATAAGACATTACACTGACTACACTATACGCAAGTAAATTCTGACACTAGGCTAACCAACCACCTTTGATGGAGCCAACTGCTTTATCTACTAAACCAGCAACTATAGGACTAGCTGTTGAGTACAATCATAATAAACTAGGCCTAACAGCAAGCAGAAGCAGGTGTGCTTTGGTTGTGAGTGTGCCTGGAGATAAGGTGTGTGTGTGTGTGTGTGTGTGCGCATGCATGCGTCTGGCCCTAGCAGCAGACTGAGCTATGCAGCACCATGGTGTAAACTCAGAGGAGGGTCCACAGCTGAGTTTACAGTCGCATAGACACCCAACTGTTGTTTAACAGTCAATACTCATAAGTACACATGGTGTGGTTCTTTGAAGAATATGGCTGCGTTTACACAGGCAGCCCAATTCAGATATTCTTTCTAATAATTGGCCTATTGACCAATCACACATCAGATCTTTTAAAATAACAATTCGTTTTTTTAAATGATCGGAATTGGGCTGCCTGTGTAAATGCAGCCTATGTAGCCTATGTAGCCTAGGCTTAGAATGTAAAGGATTATGACCGTCCAATTGTGGCACAAAATCTGGATAAAATGTAGCCTATAGGCTATGAAGGGAAAGTGGCTAACCAGTTACTGCTTCTTTACTGAGGAGGAACTAGGCTCAAAAACCAACCGTTATTCTTACAACCGGTTTCATGGGAATCTGTCAAAGGCTACATTAGCCTAGATTTTTACTTCCATGTAGGAAAAAATTTAGCTTATGTTTTGGTATTCAAAGAGAAATTATCATGTTAAAGTAAACAACAGCACTGTCTACTCTTTTCTGCTTTGTTAACATCCAGAGTAGGCTAATTGTGCATCAGTTGAATCCCTTTAAGAGTTGAATTTGTACTGCAGCAGCTGCTGGTCAAGTTTCATGAATACCTTGGCTCTCATTGTGTCTATGGCACAGTCATACCTAATAGATTTGTGTAACATCTAGGGCAAGCCTGTTTCTACAGCTGACTGAAGCCAAGACAACACATAATCCACAGAGCCTACAGTATTAGACACCTTACTAGACCATGACAGCATCCACATGTAATGCTTCTTCATTTTTTAAATACTATTTCAGGCCATTTAACAGTTACTTTTTAAATGGGGCTGAATCAACGACTGTATATGAATGGACAAAGCCATCGACCACGTGACACCATTCATTCCTATGTGAAGAATCAATAGCGCATTGAAGCGCTAAATGATCCTTATATTATATAATTAGTATACATTATATCCTCTGTATGAGATTTTAAAATAAATTGGTTCAAGGACATACATCTGGTGTATTAGAAGCAATTAGGATTATTGGTACCATGATTGTCTTAAATTATAATACAAAGATTACCATTTTTCTATTCACTATAATGGGGTATCCTGTTTTCTGCTAACAATGCAGTACCGCGGTCGGCCTTGAACTTCCGTGGCGTCAATGAAAGGGGTCAGTCGTTCTCCCCTGGGCTGAATATGGGAAACACTGTCATAGATTCAGCAGTTCCAGCAGCGGTTCCCAAACTAGGGATATGAAAATGGGGTCGCGGGAAAAGTTTTTTTAAATGTTAGAATATCGTCTTTGTCTCTCAAAATCATTGTAATGTGGTTAACCTTAATCTAAATGAAAATTATTCTAATCTAAAAGTTAGAATTAAACCAGAGAGCGCCCTTAGATCGTGGGAAAAGGCTGCACTTGACCGTTGCACTTGAATCATTCGGTGAATGGCTAGGCCCGCTATGCTATGAAACCACACACTATTACAGAGACTGATATTACCGGACGCAATTGATATGGTGAAAACAATGTGTGGGGAGGCAAAGGCACAGAAACTCACATCAATACCTTTGTCAGATAACACTGTGAAACTAAGGATTTATGCTATTGCTAGCAATCAAGAGGAAACTGACTGAATGACTCAAAAATTCCCCACCTTATGCTCTCCAAATGGACATTAGCTGTGCGGGCCGAGATGACCATGTGTTGACTTTTGTTCGCTACATGTCGGGGGATGCTATTCACGAGGACATAATGTTCTGTTTCACGATTCCTGAGCATGAAACAGCACATGGGATGTTCAGTGTGCTGTGTGGCTAAACTGACGAAAAACAGATTCCATGGGACTGAATGGTGGGCTTTTGCACAGATGGGGCTCCATCTATCCCGGGATGGCGGGTAGGCCTCTGCACTCTAGTTATGAATGTGTCTCCCTCTGTCATATGGACGCACTGTATCAAATCAAATGTTATTGGTCACATACACGTGTTTAGCAGATATTATTGTGGGTGTAGCGAAATGCTTGTGTTTCTAGCTCCGACAGTGCAGTAATATCTAACAATTTCACAACATATACCCAATACATACAAATTTAAGTAAAGCAATGGAATTAAGAATATATATATATATAAATATATGGACGAGCAATGTCAGAGCAGCATAGACTAAGATACAGTAGAATAGTATAGAATACAGTATATCAGGGTTCCCCAATTAGATTTCCAAAAGGGCCACATTTGGTCAGGCATGCCAAGCCGAGGGCCAACATGTTTGTTTTATGTTTTATCAGTTTTCACTTCTATTGTGATTTTATAATTATTAGTAGTGGTGTTAGGAGTCACATAAGAGAAAAATGAAAAATACTAAATTAGTCCAAAACCAACTATTTAATTATGAAATGCCCCTGGAGCATATTCTGTGCAAACAGTCAGCAAACACATTCACACACACACACACACACACACACACACACACACACACACACACACACACACACACACACACAGCGCCCACTTCTGTCTGGAACACCCATGCTTTGGATATTTGCGTTCAGGCGGTCTTTCTAAGAGAAGAGACAGAAGGACAAACACAGACAGACAGATTTTTTGTTAGGTACTTTTCAAATGTGTTATCAGAATATGCCACATTAGTTTTTAAACTTTTAAAATATGTGAACCAAATAATATCAAGCTGTTAACAACCAAAAGTGTTTGATATTAATGTGACAATATAATTAATTAGCTTTTATTTGTTTATTTTTTTTTTACTGCTGTGTATTAAGTTTTAAATTTTACTAACTAGTTGGATGCCATTTACTTTTATTTAAGCTGTGTAGCAGATTTAGTAGGAAACATGCTATTACATATGAAATGGTTATTTCATTGTAATAATTATTATACCACAAGAAGATTAGCAAAAAAATAATTGGATCTGGTTCACTCACCAATCAGTGAGAGCGACGGGATGAGGCAACCTTTCTGATGTCAGGCTTGTATTCTGTTGTGGCAATCCTGAGGCACTGTCCAAGATGTGAATCTGAGAGTCTGTTTCTGTCCTGGCTCTTGATAGCATTCATTGAAGAAAATGCTGATTCACAGATGTATGTTGAGGGGAACATCGTGAGTAAGAGCATTGCAATATCTCTGGTGTTTTTAAAACGAGCTTGGGGAACCACGTTGATCCAAAAGTCACTCACCAGTGCATCCTTGTGTTGGGAACATCTGATTTGCTCAAAGCTCATCTCCAAGATCTATGGAAGGCACCAGCTTTTTGGCCTCTGCAGTCCACTGGCCGTCAGCTGACACAGAAAATGGCTGTCTTACGAAGAGAAGGATGTCAGCTGAGAGTTTAGGGGAGCTTTCAAATCTTTCCTTGAAGTTTTCTGCCAGCCTGGACACAAAATCCTTCATTGCTGGATCTTCCTGCATTTTATTCTTCTCATAATGCTCATGCAGACGTGGAAAGTGAATGTCTCTCTCCAGGAGGTGCAGCTTTGACCGGAAAGCTTCAATTGCCTCATACATGTCAGCAACAGTGTGGTTCTTGCCTTGTAGTCGCAGGTTAAGGTGATTTAGATGAGACATGATGTCACACAAAAAAGTAACATCTGATATCACCTTGTTGTCAGTTAAAAAGCTCAAAAAGTTGCTGGCTTTTTGGCTCTGCAGGCTGGATAAAAATGACAAGTTCATCACGCAGGTCACACACCTCTCCAACACACGGCCTTTGCTCAGCCAGCGAACGTCATTGTGGAGCAAAAGATCCTTGTGTTCAGCTGACATTTCCTCAAGTAATGCTCTAAAAAGGCGATGCTGCAGACTAGAGCTCTCATGGACAAAGTTAACTAGTCGAGTCACAGTATCCATGGTCTCTTTCATTTTTCCACACAGTTTTGCGCACAAAACTGACTTGTAAATAATGCAGTGAAATGCCAGGAGTGCTGGGTTAACGGCAGAAAGCCTGCTTACCAAGCCCTGGCGGTGTCCCACCATTGACAGAGCCCCGTTGGTAACAACAGAGACAATTTTACTCACATCTAAGCCATTCCTTTCGAAGAACTGTGTCAGCTCTGTGAATATTATTTCCCCGGTTGTACGCCCGGGTAGAGAAATCAAACACAGCAGCTCCTCCCGGAATGTCTTCCCATCAAAAAATATTGCGAACACAGACAGCTGTTCCATGTCGGTTCGGTCACAAGACGAGTCTATTGCCAGTGAGAATGCTTCGGTTTTCCTAAAATCTGTGAGTAGACTGGAAAAACACTCCTCCGCTAAAACTTCCGACTCTTCTGGTTGCCGTGTTAGCCGACAGCGGCACTTGCTTCAACAGCTCAACAACTTCTTTTTTTTTATTGGTTCCTCTTGGTTTAAAACTTAGTTAGCCATGTCGATTGCACATTGTTTAATTAACTCTGCATCGGCGAATGGCTTCTTAGCTCTTGCAAGCTTCCAAGAAACGTGTAATGAGGCAGCTGTTGCGATCTCTTGTGCCGATGTTTTACACATAGTTAAAACCGAGTGCTTGTATGACGTTAACATGCTTGCAATTTTTTGTTTGCGCTGGTCAGATTTTTCTGGGTAGTTTGCATTAAAACTGGCAGCATGAATAGAGTTAAAATGCCGCTTCAGATTGTCCGCTTTGATTACAGCTACAGTCTGCATGCATATTAAGCATGTGGGCTTAGCACTGTTGTGGTCCGGTAAAAAAAAGCAATACCTCTCAGTCCAGTCAGTTTTGAACTGACGGTTCTCCTGGTCTACCTTGCGTATCTTGGCGAATGCCATGATGGTTTGACTGGATTTAATAATTTTTTGTGAGGAAGTGGTCAGTCCTTTTGATGAAAGAGGGTTAACTGGCGAGCGGCTGCGGCTACTGTGTGTGTGTGACACTACACTAGGTAGCTAGTCGAGTGGAGACGAGTACGCAAAGCGCCGTGGCTCACGTCTTCACGTATGCACGCGGTAAAGGCCACAGGTCAAGGTGTGGGATAATTTCAAAATAAAGCAGAGCCGTGGATATTAATTTCATGTTTATTATAACAAGTGAATGCCAATGCTGTCAGTGTGGGCCAGACATTTGGCTCTTGCGGGCCGGATCTGGCCCGCGGGCCGCTTATTGGGGTTGGCTGCAGTATATACATATGAGAAGAGTAATGCAAGATATTTAAAATTATTTAAAGTGGCCAGTGGTTTCTAATCTATGTACAGTGAGGGAAAAAAGTATTTGATCCCCTGCTGATTTTGTACGTTTGCCCTCTGACAAAGAAATGATCAGTCTATAATTTTAATGGTAGGTTTTTTTGAACAGTGAGAGACAAAAAAAATCCAGAAAAACGCATGTCAAAAATGTGATAAATTGATTTGCATTTTAATGAGGGAAATAAGTATTTGACCCCTCTGCAAAACATGACTTAGTACTTGGTGGCAAAACCCTTGTTGGCAATCACAGAGGTCAGACGTTTCTTGTAGTTGGCCACCAGGTTTGCACACATCTCAGGAGGGATTTTGTTCCACTCCTCTCTGCAGATCTTCTCCAAGTCATTAAGGTTGAGGCTGACGTTTGGAAACTCAAACCTTCAGCTCCCTCCACAAATATTCTATGGGATTAAGGTCTGGAGACTGGCTAGGCCACTCCAGGACCTTAATGTACCTCTTCTTGAGCAACTCCTTTGTTGCCTTGGCCGTGTGTTTTGGGTCATTGTCATGCTGGAATACCCATCCACGACCCATTTTCAATGCCCTGGCTGAGGGAAGGAGGTTCTCACCCAAGATTTGACGGTACATGGCCCCGTCCATCGTCCCGTTGATGCGGTGAAGTTGTCCTGTCCCCTTAGCAGAAAAACACTCCCAAAGCATAATGTTTCCACCTCCATGTTTGACAGTGCGGATGGTGTTCTTGGGGTCATAGGCAGCATTCCTCCTCCTCCATACACAGCGAGTTGAGTTGATGCCAAAGAGCTCGATTTTGGTCTCATCTGACCACAACACTTTCACCCAGTTCTCCTCTGAATCATTCAGATGTTCATTGGCAAACTTCAGACGGCCGTGTATATGCGCTTTCTTGAGCAGGGGGACCTTGCGGGCGCTGCAGGGTTTCAGTCCTTCACGGCGTAGTGTGTTACCAATTGTTTTCTTGATGACTATGGTCCTAGCTGCCTTGAGATTATTGACAAGATCCTCCCGTGTAGTTCTGGGCTGATTCCTCACTGTTCTCATGATCATTGCAACTCCACGAGGTGAGATCTTGCATGGAGCCCCAGGCCGAGGGATATTGACAGTTCTTTTGCGTTTCTTCCACTTGAGAATAATCGCACCAACTGTTGTCACCTTCTCACCAAGTTACTTGGCGATGGTCTTGTGGCCCATTCCAGCCTTGTGTAGGTCTACAATCTTGTCCCTGACATCCTTGAAGAGCTCTTTGGTTTTGGCCATGGTGGAGAGTTTGGAATCTGATTGATTGATTGCTTCTGTGGACAGGTGTCTTTTTTACAGGTAACAAGCTGAGATTAGGAGCACTCCCTTTAAGAGTGTGCTCCTAATCTCAGCTCGTTACCTGTATAAAAAGACACCTGGGAGCCAGAAATCTTTCTGATTGAGAGGGGGACAAATACTTATTTCCCTCATTAAAATGCAAATCAATTTATAAAATGTTTGACATGCGTTTTTCTGGATTTTTTTGTTGTTATTCTGTCTCTCACTGTTCAAATAAACCTACCATTAAAATTATAGACTGATAATTTCTTTGTCAGTGGGAAAACATACAAAATCAGCAAGGGATCAAATACTTTTTCCCTCACTGTATATAGGCAGCAGCCTCTAATGTGCTAGTGAAGGCTATTTAATAGAATAGAAGCGGTTTTTCAGTCTCTCGGTCCCAGCTTTGATGCACCTGTACTGACCTCGTCTTCTGGATGATAGCGGGGCGAACAGGCAGTGGCTCGGGTGGTTGTTGTCCTTGATAATTTTTTTGGCCTTCCTGTGACATCGGGTGCTGTAGGTGTCCTGGAGGGCTGGTAGTTTGCCCCCGGTGATGCGTTGGGCAGACAGCACCACCCTCTGGAGAGCCCTGCGGTTGCGGGCGGTGCAGTTGCCGTACCAGGCGGTGAGACAGCCCGACAGGATGCTCTCAATTGTACATCGGTAAAAGTTTGTGAGGGTTTCAGGTACCAAGCCAAATTTCTTCAGCCTCCTGAGGTTGAAGAGGCTCTGTTGCGCCTTCTTCACCACACTGTCAGTGTGGGTGGACCATTTCAGTTCGTCAGTGATGTGTACACCGAGGCACTTGAAGCTTTCCACCTTCTCCACTGAGGTCCTGTTGATGTGGATAGGGGGGTTGTTCCCTCTGCTGTCTCCTGAAGTCCACGATCATCTCCTTTGTTTTGTTGACATTGAGTGAGAGGTTATTTTCCTGACACCACACTCCCAGAGCCCTCACCTCCTCCCTGTAGGCTGTCTCGTCATTGTTGGTAATCAAGCCTAGTACTGTTGTGTCGTCTGCAAACCTGATGATTGAGTTGGAGGCGTGCTTGGCCACGCAGTCATGGGTGAAAAGGAAGTACAGGAGGTGGCTGAGTACGCACCCTTGTGGGGCCCCAGTGTTGAGGATCAGCGAAGTGGAGGTGTTGTTTCCTACCTACACCACCTGGGGGCGGCCCGTCAGGAAGTCCAGGACCAAGTTGCTCAGGGCGGGGTTCAGACCCAGGGCCTCGAGCTTAATGATGAGCTTGGAAGGTACTATGGTGTTGAATGCTGAGCTATAGTCAATGAACAGCATTCTTACATAGGTATACCTCTTGTCCAGATGGGATAGGGCAGTGTACAGTGTGATGGCGATTGCATCGTCTGTGGATCTATTGGGGCGGTAAGAAAATTGAAGTGGGTCTAGGGTGGCAGGTAAGGTAGAGGTGATATGATCCTTGACTCGTCTCTTAAAGCACTTCATGATGACAGATGTGAGTGCTACGCTGCGATAGTCATTTAGTTCAGGTACCTTTTTTTTTCTTGGGTACAGGGACAATGGTGGCCATCTTGAAGCATGTGGGGACAGCAGACTGGGAAAGGGAAAAAAACGTCCGTAAACACACCAGCCAGCTGGTCTGCGCATGCTCTGAGGACGCGGCTAGGGATGCCATCTGGGCCGGCAGCCTTAAATGTCTTACTCATGTCGGCCACAGAGAAGGAGAGCCCACAGTCCTTGGTAACGGGCCGCGTCGGTGGCACTGTATTATCCTCAAAGCGGGCGAAGGCGGCGTTTAGCGTGTCCGGAAGCAAGACGTCGGTGTCCGCGACGTGACTGGTTTTCCTTTTCTAGTCCGTGATTGTCTGTAGACCCTGCCACATACAGTGGGGAGAACAAGTATTTGATACACTGCCGATTTTGCAGGTTTTCCTACTTACAAAGCATGTAGATGTCTGTCATTTTTATCATAGGTACACTTCAACTGTGAGAGACGGAATCTAAAACAAAAATCCAGAAAATCACATTGTATGATTTTTAAGTAATTAATTTGCATTTTATTGCATGACATAAGTATTTGATCACCTACCAACCAGTAAGAATTCCGGCTCTCACAGACCTGTTAGTTTTTCTTTAAGAAGCCCTCCTGTTCTCCACTCATTACCTGTATTAACTGCACCGGTCCACACACTCAATCAAAAAACTCCAACCTCTCCATAATGGCCAAGACAAGAGAGCTGTGTAAGGACATCAGGGATAAAATTGTAGACCTGCACAAGGCTGGGATGGGCTACAGGACAATAGGCAAGCAGCTTGGTGAGAAGGCAACAACTGTTGGCGCCATTATTAGAAAATGGAAGAAGATCAAGATGACGGTCAATCACCCTCGGTCTGGGGCTCCATGCAAGATCTCACCTCGTGGGGCATCAATCTCACCTCGTGGGGGATCAGCCCAGAACTACACGGCAGGACCTGTTCGATGACCTGAAGAGAGCTGGGACCACAGTCTCAAAGAAAACCATTAGTAACACACTATGCCGTCATGGATTAAAATCCTGCAGCGCACGCAAGGTCCCCCTGCTCAAGCCAGCGCATGTCCAGGCCCGTCTGAAGTTTGCCAATGACCATCTGGATGATCCAGAGGAGGAATGGGAGAAGGTTATGTGGTCTGATGAGACAAAAATAGAGCTTTTTGGTCTAAACTCCACTCGCCGTGTTTGGAGGAAGAAGAAGGATGAGTACAACCCCAAGAACACCATCCCAACCGTGAAGCATGGAGGTGGAAACATCATTCTTTGGGGATGCTTTTCTGAAAAGGGGACAGGACGACTGCACCGTATTGAGGGGAGGATGGATGGGGCCATGTATCGCGAGATCTTGGCCAACAACCTCCTTCCCTCAGTAAGAGCATTGAAGATGGGTCGTGGCTGGGTCTTCCAGCATGACAAAGACCCGAAACACACAGCCAGGGCAACTAAGGAGTGGCTCCGTAAGAAGCATCTCAAGGTCCTGGAGTGGCCTAGCCAGTCTCCAGACCTGAACCCAATAGAAAATCTTTGGAGGGAGCTGAAAGTCCGTATTGCCCAGCGACAGCCCCGAAACCTGAAGGATCTGGAGAAGGTCTGTATGGAGGAGTGGGCCAAAATCCCTGCTGCAGTGTGTGCAAACCTGGTCAAGACCTACAGGAAACGTATGATCCTACAGGAAACGTATGATCTCTGTAATTGCAAACAAAGGTTTCTGTACCAAATATTAAGTTCTTCTTTTCTGATGTATCAAATACTTATGTCATGCAATAAAATGCAAATTAATTACTTAAAAATCATACAATGTGATTTTCTGGATTTTTGTTTTAGATTCCGTCTCTCACAGTTGAAGTGTACCTATGATAAAAATTACAGACCTCTACATGCTTTGTAAGTAGGAAAACATGCAAAATCGGCAGTGTATCAAATACTTGTTCTCCCCACTGTATGTCTTGTGTCTGAGCCGTTGAATTGAGACTCCACTTTGTCCCCATACTGACATTTTGCCTGTTTGATTGCCTTGCGGAGGGAATAACTACACTGTTTGTATTCTGCCATATTCCCAGTCACCTTGCCATGGTTAAATGCGGTGGTTTGCGCTTTCAGTTTTGCACGAATGCTGCCACCTATCCACGGTTTCTGGTTAGGGTAGGTTTTAATAGTCACAGTGGGTACAACATCTCCTATACACTTCCTGATAAACTCAGTCACCGTATCAGTATATACTTTGATATTATTCTCTGAAGCTACCCGGAACATATCCCAGTCCGCGTGATCAAAACAATCTTGAAGCGTGGATTTCGATTGTTAAGAC
The DNA here is from genome assembly GCF_020615455.1 of Coregonus clupeaformis. Lineage (NCBI taxonomy): Eukaryota > Metazoa > Chordata > Actinopteri > Salmoniformes > Salmonidae > Coregonus > Coregonus clupeaformis. The sequence goes on from NC_059225.1 coordinate 44,349,147, forward strand.
CAGTGTTGAATAGTCCTTAAAACAGGAAGTACCCGTGCTGAGTTTTTGCCTATAGGAAGGGAGGAGAAAAATTGAGTCGGTCAGATTTGTAGAAAGGAGGGCGGGGGAGGGCCTTGTATGCATCCCGGAAGTTGGAGTAGCAGTGGTCGAGTGTTTTAGCAGCGCAAGTACTACATTCGATGTGTTGATAGAACTTCGGCAACCTTTTCCTCAAATTTGCTTTGTTAAAATCCCCAGCTACAATAAATGCAGCCTCAGGATATGTGGTTTCCAGTTTGCATAGAATCGAGTGAAGTTCTTTGAGGGCCGTCATGGTATCGGCTTGAGGGGGGGATAAACACGGCCGTGACTATAACCGAAGAAAATTATCTTGGGAGATAATACGGTTGGTATTTTATTGTGAGGTATTCTAGGTCGGGTGAACAAAACGACTTGAGTTCCTGTATGTTATCACAATTACACCATGAGTCGTTAATCATAAAACATACACCTCTGCCCTTCTGCTTCCCGGAGAGATATTTATTCCTGTCTGCGCAATGAACTGAGAACCCAACTAGCTGGACCGACTTGGACAGTATATCCCGAGAGAGCCATGTTTCCGTGAAACAGAGTATGTTACAATCCCTGATGTCTCTCTGGAAAGAAACCCTCTCCCTGAGCTCGTCAACTTTATTATCCAGAGACTGAACATTAGCAAGTAATTTACTAAGTCGGACTAGAAGGCAGCTCCGAGTACCTCTCCTCTGTCGTTGTTTTGGGTAGGCCTCTGGAATCAGTTCAATTGCCCTAAGGGGGGTGCGAACAAAGGATCCGCTTCGGGAAAGTCGTATTCCTGGTCGTAATGCTGGTAGTGCTGGTGAGTTACCGCCGCTCTGATATCCAATAGTTCTTCCCGGCTGTATGTAATAACAAACAATTTCCTGGGCTAATAACATATGAAATAATACATAAAAAAACAAAATGCTGCAAAGTTTCCTTAGACCTAGAAGCAAGGCAGCCCTCTCTGTCAGCGCCATTTAATTTATGATACACCCACTGAGCTATAATGGAAACCTGAGAGCATTGGTGACAAAAGAGCTGAGCGCAGAACTCGGAGATACGCAGCAGGTAACTTAGATTGTAAACTACATCGCGCACACCTGTTTGCAAAACTATGTGATACGTGATCAGAGCATGACAATGTTCTATTTCACACAGAGGCTTGGTGGTTATCGAGGGGGAGTGTTGGAAAGATTTTTCGAATTGAGAGAGGAACGGTTGTCATTCGCAATGGATGTAAAAAACAGACTTTGTTGACTTTCTGTGTACTGAAAATAAAAATGTGACTCCTTGCCTATGTAACAGACATATTTAGGAAACTCAACAAACTGAACACAAGCATGCAGGGGAAATAAAAAACATTATTCAGATGAGTGACCGAATTAGTGAAATCCGTTTGACTGGGATCCTGGCTCAGTTGACATGCCGGTAAGTGAAATCGAACATGCAAACAACGCATTCACAGGTCACTATGGAGGAGTTTTGGTTCCTGACACAAAGGGAATACTGTGCCATCTCCCTCCGAGCATTAAAACTCATGTTACGCTGATTCAGTGCTCTCGTCTGCATTAATAACAAATATCGATCCAGGTTGGATGTGACAGGAGAGATGAGGTGCGCACTGTCTAACACGCCCCCTGAATTTGAGAAGCACGGATGCGACATGCATCAAGCACACCCATCTCATTAGTGGTGGTGAAATAAGAAATTATGTCAGACTAATTTGCAATTGACTGCCATAGCCCCAATTAAAAAAGCAAACATTGGCTGTTAATTACATTATTATAATTTTTTTTACCTGGACAAAAGGAACACGTATGTGAGAATGCTGTTCATTGACTACAGCTCAGCGTTCAACACCATAGTGCCCTCCAAGCTCATCACTAAACTAAGGACCCTGGGATTAAACACCTCCCTCTGCAACTGGAACCTGGACTTCCGGACGGCTGCCCCCAGGTGGTGAGGGTAGGCAACAACACATCCACAACGCTGACAATCAACACGGGGGCCCCTTAGGGGTGCGTGCTTAGTACCCTCCTGTACGCCCTGTTCACTTATGACTGTGTGGCCGCGCAGGACTCCAACACCATCATTGAGTTTGCGACAACACGGTGGTAGGCTTGATCGCCAACAACGAGACAGTCTACAGGGAGACAACAACCTCTCCCTCAACGTCAGCAGGACAAAGGAGCTGATCGTGGACTACAGGAAACGGAAGGCTGAGCACGCCCCCATTCACATCAACGCGGCTGTATTGGAGCGGGTTGAGAGTTTCAAGTTCCTCTGTGTCCACATCACTAAGGACCAATCATGGTCATGAAGAGGGCACAGCAATGCCTCTTCAGGAGGCTGAAAAGATTTGGCATGGGCCCTCATATCCTCAAAAAGTTCTACAGCTGCACCATTGAGAGCATCTTGACTGGCTGCATCACCTCTTGGTATGGCAACTGCTTGGCATCTGACCGCAAGGCGCTACAGAGGGTAGTGCGTACTGCCCAGTACATCACTAGAGCCGAGTTCCCTGCCATCCAGGAGATCTATACCAGGTGGTGTCAGAGGAAGGCCCTAAAAATTGGCACCCAAGTCATTGACTGTTCTCTCTGCTTACTGCACAGCAAGCGGTACCGGAGCGCCAAGTCTGGGACCAAAAGGCTCCTGAACCGCACGGAAAGCCGTAAGACTGCTGAAGTTAATCAAATGGCTACCTGGACTATTTGCATAGACCCCTTTTTTATTTTTTTGCACTGACATTCTTGCACTTGCTCTATGCACACTGGAATCTACCCACACACTCACACATACTACACTGACACTAACACACACTACGTACGCTCACACACACATTTTCACATACGCTGCTGCTACTCTATTTATTATCTATCCTGATTGCCTAGTCACTTTTACCCCTACCTACATGCACATATTACCTCAATTACCTCGTAACCCTGCACATTGACTCGGTACCGGTACTCCTTGTATATAGACTATTGTTATTTTATTGTGTTACAATTTCTTTTTTTTCGTACTTTTTAACTTTGAATTGTTGGGAAAAGGTTTCACAGTAAAGTCTGCACCTGTTGTATTTGGCGCATGTGACAAATCAGTGAGTGCAGTCTTACTTGGGTTTGGTTGTAGTAGAACCTCTGTCTGCTTCATGATTCTCTCTGTGTTTTGCTTGGTGCATTCTGCTCTGCACAGAAGGTTCTCCAGGTGAGCATCCAACTCAGTCTTCTCAGCTTGCCCAAGTTTTTCTTCTGTAAACTGAATATGAAATGAAAGGGTGAATCTCTAGTGGCTACAAACTGACAAAAGTCAGTTGTTAAACTAGGCTACCTGTAGCTCAATGAAAGTGAAGCTTTTATTTGACATAAGTACTTGGCACTGTCTATTTACCTCTTCCAAGTTGACTTAGCTTGCCTGACTAGCTAACCCAATCATAGCTCTAATCCAGGACATTATGTGAGGCTGAAGCCTTCTTGCGGTACTGATGAACCAAGTCTGGAACCAACAGGACCCTGAACAGCTTCTACCCCCAAGCCATAAGACTGCTAAATAGTTACCCAAACAGCTACCCGGTTTTTAAACTCATCACATACAGTGCATTCGGAAAGTATTCAAACCCCTTCGCTTTTTCCACATTTTGATATGTTACAGCCTTCTTCTAAAATGGATGTTTTTATTTGTTTATGTCCCTCATCAATCTACACACAATACCCTATAGTGACAAAGCGAAAACAGGTTTTTAGAAATTTTTACAAATGTATATAAAATATAAAAACTTTTTTCATAAGTATTCAGACCCTTTGCTATGAGACTCGAAATTGAGCTCAGGAGCATCCTGTTTCCATTGATCATCCTTGACATGTTTCTACAACTTGATTGTAGTCCACCTGTGGTAAATTCAATTGATTGGACATTATTTGGAAAATCACACACCTGTCTATCAGGTCCCACAGTTGACAGTGTATGTCAGAACAAAAACCAAGCCATGAGGTTGAAGGAATTGTCCGTAGAGCTCCGAGACAGGATTGTGTCGAAGCACAGATCTGGGGAAGGGTACTAAAAAATGTCTGCAGCATTAAAGGTCCAAGAACACAGTGGCCTCAATCACTCTTAAATGGAAGAAGCTTGGAACCAACAAGACTCTTCCTAGAGCTGGCTTCCCGGCC